>NC_052950.1:35947422-36114860 GCF_013358895.1 Oreochromis aureus | reverse complement strand
GGAACCAGCCTGAGTTGGCAGTTGGTCCAACTGGGAGCCAAACACTGCTCCCTGCTCCATAGCTGCCAGCTTGGCCATTATTCTGCCCAGCACTTCAACTGGCTGGGCTGGTCATGGTTCTGCTATACCACAGATTGGGTTTCCGCACCACTGTGACAGACAAACGAACCACATACACTGCACTGCAAGCTGATAGGTGTTTATTGAAAGCATTTTTTTGGACACAACTTACTCACTTACTTTCCAGCTGCCTTCCTCCAGTCCTGCAGTCCTGGCAATATCTTATAGTCTTTTTTTTTTTTTTATTAGACAGTGGTTTCAGTGCAATGTTTAATACAAAGTATTATTAAACACAGTGGGAGGTGTTTGCCATGATGGATGCTGGGTTAGACAATATCCTCCGCTCCACCACCTGCTGAATGGACTTCAGCGGACAGTTTAGGACAGAGCTAGCCCTCTTGACCAGTTTGTTGAGTTTCACCCTGTCCCTCTCTGCCATTCCACCACTCCAGCAGACTACAGCATAAAAAATAGCAGACGCCACTGCAGTTTGTCTTAAACTTAGTTTCAGTAAACAGTCACAAGTCTCAGTTTTTAATGTCCTTAATCGTTTTCTTAGTTCATGTGATAGTGTCGGAATCATTTCTTTACCAAGTATTTGTGATGATTTGCCCTTTTATTGTTGGACCTGTCAGCAGCTTTTGACACGGTCGACCATGACATCCTGTTATCACGGCTAGAATTTCATGCTGGCCTAAAAGGATCTGCCCTCTATTGGTTTCGGTCCTACTTGTCAGTAAGGTCTTTTTACGTTAATATGGGCTCCCATAGCTCTAAAATAGCACCTCTTAAATACCTCCAGGTTCTATTTTGGGTCCTGCCCTGTTCACACTCTATTTGTTGCCATTGGGTTCCATCTTTTCGCGTTACAACATTTCATTCCACTCGTTTACTGATGATTTGCAGATTTATCTGCCTTTTAAAGCAGGGTCAGACCATCCCCAGCAGGGTTTTAATAGTTTTGCAATTTTCATTAGTTTTTATTTTTATTTAGTTTTGACTTCAGATTTTCAATTTTATATTAGTTTTAATTAGTTTTTACCAATTGTTTGCTAGTTTAGTTTAGTTTTTATTTTTTTGAAAATCCTTAGTTTCAGTTTAGTTTTGATTAGTTTCAGTTATAGTTTTAGTTGTGTTTGCAATAAAGTGTAACAAAATCCCAGTTTCATCATATCAGTCATTCTCTTCTGCTTATCCTTGGGTATGTTGCTATTCCAGCTACCATACCCTGCACCCGGCACAGGTCGCCTGTTTGTCACAGGGACAGACAACTCACATTCCCACCTATGGGTTCTTTAAATAAATAAATACATATATAAATAAAGGCAGATGAACAACCATTGATACCAGGCAACTATAAAATGTATATCTTGGCCCCAATGAGACTATTAACACCGGGTGTTAAGGCAATTGACTCACACAGTTATGTAGATATCCCAGTCCTGTTGTCTCGGGATGCATCACGCTGCCTTGCCTGGTGTTAGCTTCTGTTTCTGGGGATGAGGGTGGAGTGTGCTCCCTTACCTTCTCCAGGTAAACTAGCTTAGCCTTCTTGTGTGAGCTTTTCAAGTGCACTTTAAGGTTTGTGGGATTTTTTTCCCTTTAGAAATGTCCCTTATAATTTGTCTCTTTCCACTACAAGACACTTGCTTTATCCAAAACACAGTCATATTCAAAGTAATCCCAAATTGGACTCTGGCGCTTTCTCCAGACTTTTCCTGACATGATTCTGCGCGTGGACGGAGCAGCAACACAGACGACTCGACTAACGTACTGCCACCTGCTGGCATAATGAGACACAGCAAGAAAAAAAACCTGGAAACTAAACTTCTTTTTCACCCTTGACTATTGTATGACACGCACACATCAACGAAAACTAAACACATTTTTGCTATAAATTCAGTTAATTTTAGTTAGTTTTGTGAACACTCATTACAGTTTTAGTTAGTTTTCCTTTTTTTGTTTTTATTTTTATTTCCGTTAACGAAAATGTTTTTTCACTTCTAGTTTTCGTTATTTCGTTAGTTTTCGTTAACGATAATAACCTTGATCCCCAGGTCTTATTACGCTGCCTTGATGACATCAAACTGGGATGTCGTTAAAGTTTCTAAAGCGAAATCAAAACAAACCTGAAGTTGTCATCTTCGGGCAACTTTGTCAGTAATCACACCAATAGCAGTCTCTGCCCGTCTTTCCTCCTATTGTAACTGTGAGAATCATGTTCTTTGATTTCTCCACTGCCTTCAACACCATTCTTCCCACGGAGACAAGGAGTACAGATGACTGACCCAAGGCTTTTATGGCCTGGTGCCAGCTGAACTACATCCAGATCAACACTAGTAAAACCAAGGAGCTGGTGGTAGACTTTCGCACTGAACATCCACGGTATGGACATTGAGGCTGTGGACATCTACAGGTACCTTGGTGTCCATCTGAACAATAAACTGGACTGGATTCATAACTCAGACGCCCTCTACAGGAAAGGGCAGAGCAGACTGTATCTGCTGCGGAGACTCAGGTCGTTGGAGTAGAGGGCCCACTGCTGAAGACCTTCTATGACTCTGTGGTGGCCTCAGCCAGCTTTTACGGTGTGGTCTGCTGGGGCGGCAGCATCTCTGCTGGGGACAGGAAGAGACTGAACAGGCTGATCCGAAGGGCCAGCTCTGTTCTAGGATGCCCTCTGGACCCAGTAGTGGTGGTGAGTGACAGGAAAATGGCGACTAAGCTGTCATCACTGTTTGACAACATCTCCCACCCCATGCAGGAGACTCTGACAGCACTGAGCAGCTCCTTCAGTGGCAGCTGCGGCGCCCACGCTGTGGGACGGAGAGATTTCGTAGGTCTTTCCTCCCCACTGCTGTCAGACTCTACAACAAAGACTTCAACTGATCAAACACACATCCACACATGTGCAATAAGACTGCTATAAGTGCAATTCTTTTTTCTGACAAAGTTGTACTTTTGGATTTTTTTACTCAGTTGTAAATATAATTTGTATTCTATTTTATTCTATTGTATATAGTATTTTATTTTATTCCATTCCAGTGTCTTGTAATTTCTGCTACATAACTTTGCACTTTTGCTGTATTGCTGTAAATTTCCCACGTGTGGGACTAATAAAGGTCATCTTATCTTTTCTTAAAACACACGTAAAAAACCTACCTTGTCTACCTCGATGGTTCTTTTAAATTGAATAAGCTGGTGAGTGCAGTAGTCCAGTCCTGCTTCTTTCAGTTAAGACAGCCAGCTAAGGTAAAGCCATACCTCCCGGCTAATGTCTTCGAACGTGTCATTCACCTTTTCCTTACTTGCAGATTGGACTACTGCAATTCATTGTATTTTGGTCTCAACCAGGCCTCCATTCATTGTCTTCAGATGGTCCAAAATGCAGGTACTTGCCTGCTAACTGGTACTAAACGGAGAGAGCCTATAACCCCTGTAAGGAGTTTTCTTGTACAACTCAGGTTTCCTGTCTCTCAGACAGGATTTACAATTTAAACTTTTACTTTGTGAGTTTTAAGTCACTCACACACCTGGAGCAGTTGTCCCCTCTTACCTCTCTAGCTCCATGATTCTGTTTATGCTCATACAGGAAGAGATAAAACAACTGTCTAGCTCAAAGTTAATGCTGCCCATCCCACAGACTTATCTAAAATCTCTGCCTTCTCTGTGGCAGGTCCCAGACTTTGGAATAGTCTTCTTCTCTTCTTGTTCTCATTCTTTTATTATCCTGTCATTGTTTTGTATTGTTATTATTGTTTTTCATTGATTCTTTTTAATGTCATTCTTATATTGTTAAGCACTTTGTGCAGCATCGTCTGTCTGGAAATGTGCTATTTAAATAAACTTGACCTTGACCTTACACTGACGCTTGTGTGAAGTTTATAACACCTATAGATAATACAAATGGCTTGTAGTGATAAAGGTCCCAGACTTTGGAATAAATCTTTGTTATGTCTCCTCTTGTTGTATTATCAAGTCATTGTTTTGTAGTTACATTGAGATTCTTTTTAATGTCGTAATTCTTATATTTTTAAGCACTTTGTGCAGCATCACTCTGTCAAGAAATTAATTTAAATAAACTTGACCTTGATCCACTCTTGACGCTTGAGTGAAGTTTATAAAGTCCTGAATTAAAAAATCTCTGTAAAGTGATGAATGTGTTAGACTTTCCCCAAATGTTTTTATGTCCTCCACAGAGGGCCACTGTGTTAGACCACCTCATGGACATCACATATTGGGATAAAACCAAAATACTAAAAAAGTGCTAGTTTACAAATTTGCCTAACAATTAAAAAAATATTGGTTCAGTCCTTTCAACATTTTACTCATATCCTCATATGGGCTCTCATTTTCAGGTATAACAAAATAAGATAAAAAAATAAATGGAGCATCCTGCTGCAGTGACCCTCTGTAAATAGGAATCAGATGAAAGTAATCAGCTGTAATATCAAAAAATTAAAAATGATTCAGTGGAAGAGTTCGGATCTTAGGAGGTTAAGAGAGTGTGAGTTATGTGCATTCATAGTCATTGGGGCTGCTGGGGAACAGAAAGTAGGACCACTGCAGCTACGTACTAAACTAGAGATCAAACTAATAAACCACTGATTAGAAACAGCAAACCTCAAACATTTAGTAAACAGTTAAGCAAATAGAAGTGATCTGCAATAAATTACAGGTAGTAATAAAATGCACTACTAACTCTTTTACGCTACATCCACACCTACACTGGTATTTTTGAAAACACAGGTGTTTCTATGCTTTTGGGCCTTTCATCCTTGCGTTTCGTAACAACTGAAAATAAAATAAAATAAAATAAAATAAACGTTGATCAAATGGATCAACTTGATGATCCACTTGGTAAGTAAATCTGTTGGATATCTTTATTGGCCTTCAGAGAACAATTCTGATGGCTAAAGAACCAAACAAAAAAATAATAATGATAATTAAAAAAAATAGTGCTGCAACAACAAAAGTTCTTTATCCTGGCTTATTCATGACATGTCCAATAGATGGCGACACATCAACAATAATAGTGATGCTTGTTGAAACTGCACCTGGATACAGTTTTGGTTCCAGAAAAATATAACATAGCAACATAAAATGAAATAAAATAATTAAATAAATTAACAGATAAATAAATGGATGAGAAATAAAACGACTAAAAGATATAACTGAGGGTTCATGACATCAAAGGTTTCATTAAATAAAGCCGTTGGAGTATAAATCATATTTAGAATGATTTTAAAATGTGTTTGGGTGCATTTTCTCACACTGGAATAGATTGTTATTAATAATTACTTAATTACTTATTTGTTTGTGAAATATGCAGTACTTACATTGGGAAATTAAGTTAATTTTATATTTTCATTGTCTAATATAAGGTACCCATTCTATACACATTCTTTAAATTTAAAGGGTTTTCACCACATTACATTTTAAAATCCAGCATATGGATATTTATGTATTTATGGGACATAACAGGAGTCTTTTCTGAAGTTGGTTTCTTGGAAAATCTGCAGTTCAATCACTTCTACTTAATAACATAAACACCTGAGATGTTTTTACAGTGGACCAAAGAAAAAACTAAGGATCTAACAATGATCTGTTTATCCAAAGAGACACCAGATGCACATTAACTTCGTTTTATTGAATTCAGCAATAATTTGTTACTGTTACACTTTACAAAATGAGGTTGATTAATCTGACCAAGATTCACAAACAACAATTACAGAAAACCCAACATAATTTTTAAATCCATCACTCTTTCATTTGCTGATTTGTAGGAAAAAAGTGAAATAAAGCCTTAAAAATGAAAATTATAAGATTTATGGGATTTATAAGATCTACTTGTTTAATACATCAAATAATGTCATGGTCAAACCTTTTTCAGTTTGATTTAGTTCCACTCAGTTTTATACAGCTCCAAATCACAGCATCAGTTGCCTCAAGGCGCTTTATATTTTCAGGTAGACTCTTGCATAATACACAAATAATAAACCCCGTTTTTATAATTTTTTATATCTTTACACTGAAATTGATCCGATACATGACATTATCATTTCTGCTGTTTTTCTAACACCATGATCACTGTGTCCAGCAGCTTTTCCACCTGAGCTGAACCTGATCTGTTATTCTCAAAGAGAACACACCTGTTGCCCAACTGTTGAATCATTTCCTTCAGATCAGGTTGGCAACTATGCAGAAAATCAGCCAGCGTTTTTCCAGCATGATGCAAATCATCTCCTTTAGTGAACAGGATGACAGTTTGTTCTTTAACATTCCTCCCAAAAGCTTTTTCCAGTTTTTTCAGTATGTTTCTCTCACCATCTGTAAATCTGCTTATATGCATCACAAGTACAAACACACAAGGGTGTAACTCACAGAGCTCTTTGCACCGTTTTAGATATTTGTTCTTAACTGATTCTTCAATGTCATCATCAAACATGTCTGGAGTATCTATCACACGCACATGTTTGCCATTTATCTCTGTTTCTGCTATCTCACACTCTCTGGTGACTGGCTGTGAACTGGGTCTAGAGGAGAAGACTGGCTTTCCAAGGATGGTGTTCCCACTGGCACTCTTTCCAGTGCCAGACATTCCCAGGAGAACAAGGTTCACTTTGTTGCTGGTACGCTTTCCTGTATTGAAGTGTTGTATTGTATTGATTCCTGTAATGAATTTCAGAAACATCAACATAATTTTTGAACAATGAACTTTCAACTGACTCAGTCTGAACAAGTCTGAAAGACAGTGTATAGATTGTGGTTTACCTGGCATTCCTGTCACAGTGCGTGGTTCTGACAAACGTGGAAGAGGTACAAAGGGCCGTGACCTGACACTCTGTTCCTGTGGTTGCTTAATGGTTTTGATTGATTTTTCACTTATAGGCTGTTTTCCTGGTTCGGCACACACATCCGCTGGCTTTCCAGCTGTCTGCGCACTCTCCCGTCTCTGGTCTCTGACCTCACTATAAAAAGGAAGAAACGTCATTAGTTCACTCATGTCCACCTGATCCTCCAACCTTCCTGACACTGTGCCTTGAGTTCACTGCACCACCCTCCCCTGCAGCTGAGCCAGGGAACACACCTTCACCACAACACGATTACCTGTACACCTAATATTCAAATAATACCTGTGTTCTAGTAGCATATCAACCTTCCCCCACAAATACATGAAAAATACCATAAAGCATTATGTTATTTTTCATCCTTACTTTGTTTTGGTTAGCATCAGATTTCTGCCTTCAGCAAGTCTGTCGAGTTCACAGAAAACCTGTTCCATGGTGCAGGATATGAACGGATAATCTGTGGGTTTATAGCTGAGTGGAAGCAAAACCATAAATTCTTCTGTAGGTTTTTCAGTCTTATTGCTCAGATGTTCTATCTGCTTCCGAACATCGTCTGCTGAAAAGCCATGTTCTACCACCAGCAAACACATGTCAGGATATCGATTAATACACAACAAGTCTTGTATGTCCTTAAATTCTGCATACAAGTCTGGTGTAAACATGACTTCATATATATCATTTACATAAATCTCAATTTTTTTCAAAGCTTGTCTTTTATTTAGTTTAGATAAATCTTTTCCCAGGATGTTGGTTATTAGGGCTTTCTTCAAGACTTCATCTCTTCCCAGGATAACAACTACAATCTTCCTTTCTGTGAAAACAATAAGTCACATGGTTAATTTTCCCATTTGCTATGCAGTTCTTTTCATTTCAGCAAAACAACTAAAAATATTATTAACAGAATATTTTCACCCACTAGAAGACATAGTCCTGCAGTCCTGCAGTCCTTCCGTCCAGTTTAGCAAAGTGAAGAAGACGAGCTGTGTGGCGTCTGCAAGCTGTGCCGATCTTTGTCTGTTTTAATAACCTGTTATGCAAATGCTGGAGGTGTGTCATGTGTGAAGCTATATATAACGTTTTTAACATTCAGTTGTGTCATCTCTGTGGTGAAGACTTCGCCAGAAAAAAATTATTTTCATCCACTAACACCCAAACCAGACAAACTGAAGAGGTCACGAGCAAAAATCAATTATGAGATGTGCTTAAGTCTCATGTCCTGCTGATTATTTAGGCTAGTTTAATCCAAACCCTGCAGAGAATTTGGGACTAAAACTTAAAATGTAAAAGACTGAAGTGAATAAGGAAAATAGGAAAGTTAATGAAGTTATTAGAACAAAGAATCTTTTCATGATATTGTACTGTTATGAAATGCACTAGTACAATTATGAAAAGACTCAGTTTGCTTTGCTCTCTTCATTTCATCACATTCACTGTGTGACAATTGATGAAAAAAAATTAATTCTATCCCAGATATTTTAGTATATACTAGAATATTCTTCTTTTTATTTGTTTGAGGTTATACTAAGAAGCATGTTATGTTCCTTGGTATAACCTGATCCCGTGCCTCCATTGCCATCCTTTATCTTTCTCTTGCGTCTCTTAGACTTGGGTTTGTGTGTGTGTTAATGTTAGGCTCACCTTTCCTGTAAGGCAGCATACTTCAGGACTCATGCGCTCATGCACTCCTCTGTCTCCGGATTACTTAGGTACCTGGCCACACTCTTTCATTTGCTGTGTCACCTTCCTTCTCCCTCTCCTCCAGAGAGGACCACTCCACGATACATCAACTTAGCACTAAATGCATAGACATTTATCCTCATCCTCTTTTGAGGAGGAGGAGGTGCCAGGCTGTTGTGGTGATGGTTAGTCAAAATTTTACAAAGTTTCCTGTTTGTTAAATGAATAAATTGTTAAACTGCCAACACAGACTTCAATCATCCAATCCAATAAATGACACATAACAAGATTCAATAGCAGAATAAGCTGTTCACATTGGCACAGACGATTTGACAAGTTTGTCTTAGGCATAACCCACATACTGTTCAACCCACAAATGTACTTTCTTTAACAATGCATGAACACATTTTTCAACATCATTCTAAGAAGGAAGTGTCAAATTTGAGAGATATTTCACAAATGGAAGACAGCAGTCCTAAATATTTGTTTAAAATGCGCATTGAAGGACATGTTCGGGTCAAATATAACTCCAAGGTTCCTCACAGTGTTACTGGAGGCCAAGGTAATGCCATCCAGAGTATAATCTGGTTAGATACCATATTTCTATGATTTTCAGGGCCGAGTACAATAACCTCAGTTTGATCTGAATTCAAAGCAGAAAATTAGACGTCATCCAGGTCTTTATGTCTTCAAGACATTCCTGCAGTTTAACTAATTGGTGTGTGTTATCTGGCTTCATGGATAGATAAAGGTGGGTGTATGCTATGCCTTCTGATGATTCTGCCAATGGGAAGCATGTATAATGTAAACAGAATTGGTCCTAGCACTGAGCCCTGTGGAACGCCATAATTGTGTCACGGCTGCAAGGGCAGACATGTGGAGGTAAAGACCCAAACGCAGGCACTGCTGTTTGAAGAACAAACGATGAAAGGCGAGGGTGGCAAGAACATAATTGAGAAAACCTAAACTGGGAAAAACTAAGAATTAACCAACAAACCTGAACGCAAGGAGACAGAGAGCAGAGGTACATAAGGCACAGAGGAACACAGAGAGACTCGGGGAGAAAACACAGGGCTTATATACTCACAAGACAATCAAGGAATGGAAAACAGGAGGGAGACACAGCTGGGAGAAATTAGGCTGACGAGACAAGGGAGGAGTAAAACTGAACACACTGACATCACACAAGACCATGATCCTTCAAAGTAAAACAGGAAACAAAACACACTTTACTAAGACACGGACTAGACAAAGAGAGACGGACTTGACACTGACCAAAACCTATTAAAATAATAATAATAATCATAAACAAAACAGTATCACTGACTAATCAGAACATCATAATCTAGAAAAACACCAAAACATGAGAAACAGAAAAAGCTGGGCCAAATGACCCAGAACCATGACAAATTGACGTTAAACTGGAGTCTATTAGATAGATATGATACAAACCACTGCAGTGCAGTACCTGTAATACCTACAGCATGTTCTAATCGCTCTAATAGGATATTATGATCAACAGTATCAAACGCAGCACTGAGGTCTAGCAGGACAAGCACAGAGATGAGTCCACTGTCAGAGGCCATAAGAAGATCATTTGTAACCTTCACTAAAGCTGTTTCTGTGCTGTGATGAGCTCTGAAACCTGACTGAAACTCTTCAAATAAGCCATTCCTCTGCAGATGATCTGTTAGCTGTTTGACAACTACTCTTTCAAGGATTTTTGAGAGATATGTTGAGAGATAGGTTGATCATAATTAAGATTGAAGCATTAACTAATGGTAGCACTCTTTTGAGCAGTCTTGTAGTGGGATCTAAAAGACATATTGATGATTAATCCATGCACAAACAGGGACTTAGAAAAGACAGACCTAGCAGTGGGAAGAAAAATAATTAGACAAATGAACGGGTTTATGTAGCCACCAAGTTCATGGTTTAGTTCCTGTCATTCCCTATTGTTTCCACTTTGTTATAATACCACTGCCAACAGTTGACAGTGGAATATTAAGGAATGTGGAAATTTCAAGACTGGACTTGCCCAGGTGGCATCCTATCCTGGTACCACTCTGAGAATGACCCATTCCTTCACAATTGTTTGTAGAAGCAGTCTGCATGCGTAGGTTGTTGATTTTATACATCTGTGGCTAAAGAAGAGATTGGAACACCTGAATCCAACACTTTGGATGGCCGAGTAAACACCGTCAGCAATATAATGTACCTCCAGTTCACTGCCTTTGTCTACTCTTCATTGTTGTACTGTCGAAAAAACAATCTTAAAAAAAATCTAATTATTCTATGGGATAATTTGGGGGGATTGAGGCAGTGTTGGGAGAAGGATCTGGGTATCCAGATTTTAGAGGACACTTGGAAGCAGCTGGTTTCATCATGGTATGTTTGCTCACCTGACCTCTCTAGTTCATATGTTGTACACAGTTCACTGCCTTTGTCTTTTAAACTCTTCATTGTTGTACTGTCAGTAAAAAAACAATCTTAAAAAAACAGGATAATTAATGGAGAATGTAGCAACAAATGTCTAAGATTCTTGAACGGGTTATGTACAGAATTAAGGGGAAAGATATTTTTTAGGTTTGTTTTTGCCATTAATATCGATTGTCTCTTAGAATTGTGATAAGTCTGCTTTATTCTGGTTCCTTTGAAAGTCAGCAGAGGGAAACTAACCATTTCTAATCTGATCCAACATCATTTTTTGTTTTTTGTTTTGTTGTTTGTTTTTTTTTTTGTGTTTTTGTTTTGTTTTGTTTTTTGTTTGTTTGTTTGTTTGTCACTGATAAAGTAGACTGGTTTTATTCCTGTTGTATATGTTTTTTCTTCCAGTTACTGTTAATAGTCAGAGTTCAGTAATAGTTTCACCTTTTAAGGTTCCCTAAACTTTTCTAAAAACATGCAGATAGAGTTTCCAATGTTTTTTAGTTAACGAGTTCAAATAGTTTTTTAACTTATCAGTAAAAAAAGTGGACATGTTATAAGAAATACAACTAAACTGTGGCAGTAAGAATTAAATTGTTATGAATGATTTGGATAGGATGAGCTGGGAAATTACAAAAGATGAATTGGATCTTGCCCTGATCTGGTCTGAATCCATGATCCGTGTTGTATCTGTCCCATCAGACATGGTTTCCTGATTCATTACAGAGCCTATGATTCCTTTGGACAGATTCAACTCTGGCTGACCCACCGAGACCAATTTTGATAATTTAAGTAGAAAATATGATTAATATTTTCATACCTATGAATTTGTCAGACACATGTTGTCTGTCTGAGAAACAGCGTTTAAGATATATAAATAAATGTATCCGTCCTGCTGCACTGACATCTGAACAGAATATCTTCCTGGTGCCTCCTGGGTGAGGTGTTCTGGGCTTGTCCTGCGCACCTCCAGCACAGGTGGACTTTGATGGTATTTATATTTATTTATGTTTCAGAACTTCAACTTACTAAGTATTATTAATGTAGTCTTTGTCTTGGTAGTAATGCAAGGGGTTTATTATTCAAAGTGTGAAACACAATTTTCATAAACTTTTACACAAACACACAAACATCTATAAAGTGTTTATATAGTTTTATACAAAAAAGTTATTAATAATTATTATTATTAATAATAATATTATTATTATTTAAATTTTCCTCTTTAGAAAATCCAAGTTGCCAAGGGCAACTGCAAATATAGTTGTCTGTGAAAAACAGTTGTTCTCATACTTTAAGCAACTACAAATCTTTCTTGTCCTTACTGTTTCCTCACTTATGCTGTGCTGCTCTGTCAATATTTCATAAACCTGTTGTGCAACTACTGGAGGCGTGTCAGCTATGGAGCTATAAATATTGAGTTCAACAGAAACATTCACATTCATCGCTCTCACCTCTGCCGGGACAATACTTCAAATAAAATATGGCTTTATTTCCACAAGGTAAGCTCTACCTGTGTATAGTTAATATCCCAAACTGAGATTCTGAGATGCTGAGTTACTGATTTCTGACATGGTAAATAGTTTTGGTGCAATCTGTGTTTCAGGTCCTGACTTGAGGATTGTGCTGATTGGAAAAACTGGTGTGGGAAAAAGTGCTGTTGGGAACACCATCCTGGGAGAAAAAGTTTTCATTTCTTCTCCCAGTTCAGAGTCAGTGACCTTATTCTGTGAACAACATGCGATGAAGCTCGGTAACAGAGTAGTTAGTGTGGTAGACACACCAGGCATTTTGGACACGGCAAAATCCGCAGAAATCATCAAAAAAGAAATTGTGAGATGTGTTGAAATCTCCTGTCCAGGTCCTCACGTGTTCCTTCTGGTCATTCAAGTCGGTCGATTCACCAAAGAAGAAAAAAACTCAGTGGAAGCCCTGCAGGAGCTGTTTGGCCCACAGGCTAACCATTACATGATTGTGTTGTTCACCCGCGGTGGTGATCTTGGAGACATGACGATAGAAGAGTATGTAAATAAAGGCCACCAAGGTCTTAAAGACATTATCCTAAGATGTGGAAAAAGGTTCCATGTCTTTGATAACCTAAGCAGTGACAGAAAGCAAGTGGATGAGCTAATCGGCAAGATTGATCGCATGGTGGCAGAGAACAGGTGCACCTACTACACAGATGAGATGTTTCAAGAGGTGGAGGCCGCACGGAAAATGGGAATGCGAGTCGCTCAGTACAGGTTCCTAGCTCCATTGCACCAGAGCATTTTACGTTTTCATTCCATTCTTGCAAGAGATTAAATCAATGTGATAAACAATCTAAACACAAGCAGTATACTGTTAACATGACAGCCTGTGTACCCATATGTAAACATATGAAATACATTAAAAATCTCTAATGCACACTTAGCCTAGATAATTGTGTAGCATTAATTTGCTTTAATTTATCAGAATAAATATAAAAAAACACATCTTTTAGTGTGTCCTTGGATGTCAATAGGGGTATATTCAAGTTTAATAATAAAAGTTTTGGACCTGAGACTAATTGTTAGATAAAAGTACTTCTTGTATCCATTCTAAATGTAGTTTATATGTCCGAACTCAACTCTATTGTGTATTATATATATATATATATATATATATATATATATATATATATATATATATATATATATATATATATATATATATATATATATATATACACACATATACATGTGTATTTAAAAAGTTGTTCAGTGTTCTTTTTGTCTAGAAAATGAAAGTCAAATTAAATAAACATCTATACCTAACAGTCTAATTTGTTGTGTTTTTGTTATTATTAAAAAAGTAGATTCTGCACAGGTCAATTTTATGTGTTCTCTTTTAAAAAAAAAAGTTTTTTTCCATTGTTTATGTATTTCAAATATTAAGTTACTCATGTTGAATTAAAACAAACCTGAGCTATTATAAATCTCATAAACGTACATGTAATGCTACTGTTTTCTACAAAAACTCGTAGAATAAATGTTATTCTCTTGGTGAGTGTTAAGAAGTTACTCTTTGGATTGCTGACCAAAGTACAAAATTATTTTTCTGTCTGACCTTATGCAACACAAGATTGAAAAACAAATGGTAGGGATGGAACACTCAATACTGACATTTCGATGCTGTGTCGAGCTTCTGTAGTGTAGATTTTTCTAAACACTGCTCTGATGTGTGGTTAGAAACACCAGGGACGATGATCATGACGTTCTAAAGGTTTTAGTGCACTTAACCTCAGTTTTAACAGGTGGTGTATCTGCTGCCATTAGCCACTGGGAGGCACCAGGATTCCCATTTTTTTGACACTACTGCTTCTATTAATTACACATGCATTTGTGAAAGAAAATACCCCAACTCTAACTATTTTTTTTTGTGGATTTGGGAGACCAACATAGACTGTCCTAACACATAAGATAAGGTAAACCTTTATTAGTCCCATAAGACTGGAATCCAAAGGGTAATTAAATAAATATGGTGTGACGGCCCACTCCACCCTGCCTTCCTTTTGTCCTGTTTGTGTGTTTTGTCTGCAGTCATTAGAGCGGTGGAGTTCCCATTTACAATAAATGAAACTGGCATCACCTGGGCCAGTGTGCCAGTGTTTTTTAAAAGCCTTCAGAGCTCAGTTGCTGGTGGGCGATGTCCCATGAGACACCCTGTTGGATTTTGGTTGCCTTTGGCAATATAATGCATACACCATTCTTACGCACATGCACTCCCCTAAACCACTGACTGTACTGACTACACATGTCACACAGTGGAAAATTGTGTTTTTATGTTTACGGGTCGCATAGGGTCAAAAATGTCAGATTTGATGCGCTTTCGCCTGCAGTGTGAACGTAGCCACACTGTCCTGCCATAAGGAATATATTCACACTGCCAAATGCATGTTTTTCTAGCTTTTATTAATTACAGGTGATCTACTTCTTATGACAGGAATTTTTTTCTTTCCCTTTTTTATTACCACTGATGTTTCTGGTGACAATATCTCAAAACAGCTGTGTAGTTAATACAGTAAACACAGCAGTCTTGTTAAAAGAGGGATAATTTTGCTGAATAACACTGTTATTCTTTACCAACACAGTTTTTCTGTGACAATCCCAATTTTTGTTTTCCCTTGTAGTGGCTTCTCGAAGAGGTTATCAGGAACAGGTGGGCGATCAGCCCAGGTGTGTTCACCCAGAGGCAGGAACCCGTGATAAGTCCTATCCATGAATATAAACACAAACAAATGAGTAAAAGAGACCAGAGAGGAGAGAGGAGAGAGGAAAAAATCAAAACCTGGAGCAGACAGCCAAGAAGTACTGAGGGACTATAGGTTTGTCAGTTAGTCAGAGTAGTTTTTGGTAATAACATCAATAAATAAAAATAAATGTGGATTGTAGTGTTTCTTAGAGAACAGAATTCAGGTTTGCTTGCTTTTATTTCTTTTTGTTCCCTGTCTGTTCTCTCTCTCTCTGGGCTGATGGTCAGTTATTCGGAGAATTTTATTTCATTACAAATAATGTATTTACATCAATATCATTCCAATCCAGAACCCCAATTTCTAAGTTTCTCATTGGCTTGACAGCATAGCTATCTGTTGGATGAGGCCATCTACATTTCACCAAGGTTTAGGTTAAAGGTCCGGCAGATGTTACTCAGGAGAAATTGCTATTCAGTCAAAGTTATTGTCTTGGAAAGAAAACTGTTCAGCCTTAGAGTGACAACTACTGGGCTAGAGAACCGAATAACAGCACCTGCCACACTGAAATAAATCACTGAGGTGCTTTTTAAACGGTTAACCTCTTAGCGTTTCATTTTATATTAGCTAATATGCTGGTAGGTAATGTGCTCAAAGCTAACTTTGCTCAAAGCAATCTCATGTTTCTAAATAAAAATGCAAAAAAAGCAGTTACTCACATCATTTCATATAAGTATAATTTTTGCTGAAATTGTAACTCCATGAATGAAGCAAATTTGGAAAGAAAGTTTACAGTACCTACAAAGCAAAAAACACGTTCTCATTGTTCCTGTTGTTTGATGATGCCTTCTCCATAAGCGGATGGATCCTGTTTGGATGGTCAGAAAGTGGGGCGGATCTGCTGACCTGAGGACGGATCTGTCCTGGAGTGTGTTGCTTTCTGGATAGTATCTAAGAGTTACTGGGGCTCAAACTCCAGACAAAATTGGAATTTGAGCCCAAGTCTTGTCAGGCAGTTATCAGTATCATTTTTATTTCTACAGCACATTTAAAAGCAACAAAGTTGACCTGCTTGATAATTAGTTAGGAACAAGAGAAAACAATTACAAAAAACACAAATACAGATAAATAAAACATGAGATGAGGCAATGACAATATACTAACATAAAAACAAAACAAAATAAACAAAACAAAATAAACAAAACAAACATAAAACAAGTCTGATGGCAATCAAACTGAACTTGAATTAAAAGCCAACATAAAAAAGTGAGTTTTAAGACTCAATTTGAGAGACTGAATGGACTCTGAAGTACACACATCAACTGGCAGGTTATTCCAGAGTCTAGGCGCTGCATCTGTGAAGGCCCCATCTCTTCTATGCTTCCATCAAGACCTTCAATTTAGACCTAAAAGCATCTGTCTAGAGGATCTCAGTGCTCTTTTGCAGTTGTATGTGTTGAGGAGTTTGCTTAAATAACTGTGCGCTATACCATTTAAAACTTTGAAAGTAAGTAAAAGAATCTTAAAATTAATACAATAATAGACAGGGAGCTAGTGTAAATTTGCTTAAAGTGGACTGATCTGTTCATACATTCTAACACTTGTTAAAAGCCTTGCACCAAACGATGGTTTGGTGGAGAGATGAGTGTTGAAGACCGAAATAAAGAGAATTGCAGTAGTCCGGTCTAGAGGTGACGAAGGGATGAATAAGTTTTTCTAGGTCTTTAGGAGAAAGATAAGGTAATTTCACATTACTGACAAAAAACGTTTTTCACAACTGTGGACTTGCTTCTCTAAAAACAAAAAAACTTCAGTCTTATTTTCGTTTAGGGAAAGAAAGTTCTGTATTAACCAGTCTTCAACATCATGTAAACAGTTAAGTAGAGGCTGCAGTAGAACAGAGACATCCAATTTCAAGGGAAAGTAAATTTATTGTCATCAGCATACCAGTGAAAGGGAATTGTGTATTTCCTCAAAATACATCCCAAAGGCAGCATGTATAAGAGAACAGAGTGGGACCCAAAATAGACCCCTGTCGCACACCACAACAAATATGGGCAGAGGTAGAGGAGTATTTCCCAATAGCAACAGAAAAGGACCTCTCTGACAGGTATGATTTAAACCATGATAAAACTATGTCTTTAATATCAACAATTTGTCTTGATAAAAGAATGTTATTGTCATGGCTCAGAGGCCCGTGAAGTGGAATGGACTCATGCGCAGAACCAAAAGACCGGAGGCTTGAAGTGATTTGCAAAAACAAAACTTTTATTTACAAGAATTCGTAACTAAGATAATCTAGACAAAAACAAGATTTAATTTTGTGCATAAGCGTGGTGTCTGTGAAGTGCTGGGCTTAGGCTAAGCATGAAACTGTCAGGTCACAAAAGCTGCTGAGGGCTGGAGTGGGGCAGGTGGAAACTATGGCAGACCAGGGGTACTGAAACAAAGGAGAGGATAATCAGAACAGTCCAAGGAGTTGTGAGAGTTTCCCAGTTTTATAAGCTGAGATGGCTTACGTATTGGCAGGCGGGGATAAGCTGGAGGTGGAGGTGAGGCGAGTACTGAGTCCTTTACGGGTGCGCAGGGAGGCAGGCAGGTGTGAATGGCAGTTTGCATGAAAAGGATTAAGCAGCAGCTGAGCAGAATCCAGAAGCGTGGCTATGGCAGGGTTTGGATGATGAGTCCAGGTGCCAACTAGGAGACAGGAAGAGAGAGGTAAGTAATGCACACTGAGAGATACACAGAAACATGAGGCTGTGAACTAACAGAGGTTAGCAGACAATCTGGCGAAGACTCATTGTGTGCGCTGCTCCTAAATACTGCCAGAATAATTGCCCGCAGCTGAGGAACGGGGAGGGGCAAGGAGGGCAGAACAGAGGACCATGAAGCTGGATTAGAGGCAGTGATGCAGCGGAGGATGGCTTCCAGTTCCTGGTTGAGCCTCTCAGTTTGTCCATTCGTTTATGGGTGATAATCTGAGCTTAGGCAAGGTTTTGGTCCGAGAGCTGTACAAAATGTTTTCCACACCTGCGACGTAAACTGGGGACCCCTGTCACACACAATCTCGGTAGGTATTCCATGAAGTCTAAAAACACGGTCCGTTAAGACCCTGGCTGTCTCAGTGGGGGTGGGAAGTTTGTCCAATGCAATGAAGTGAGCCGCTTTGGAGAATCTGTCTATCACTGTGAGTATAGTGGTTTTACCTGACGACACGGGGAGACCAGTGACAAAATCCAAGGAGATGTGAGACCAGGGGCGACGAGGAATCGAGAGGGGCTGTAAGTATCCGGCCGGGTGGCGTGGGTTTGATTTATTACGGGCGCAGATTGAGCATGCGGCCACATACTCCTTGACGACTTTATCTATTGAGTCCCACTAGAAATACCTTTTAATGAGAGAGCTGGTCCTCCAGCCTCCTGGATGACAAGCAAATCTGCCTTTGTGAACCCAATCAATCACCTTAGCGCCGCTGCTGGAACGAAACGCTGGTTCGGAGGACCTGTGGTAGGGTGCGGTTCCATCCACAGTGCGTGGCGGATGTCCTCCTCCACCTCCCAGAAGATGGCGCCGATTCTGACGCCTGCCGGTAAGATGGTGGGAGCGTCAGGTGGATTATTTGCCAGGTCAAACTGGCGGGACAGAGCATCCAGTTTGATGTTGCGGGATCCTGGTCGATAGGAAATAGAAAAGTCAAACCGATTGAAAAACAATGACCAGCACGCTTGGCGTGAGTTAAGTCTTTTAGCAGTGTGGAGGTATATCAAGTTCTTGTGATCAGTCCAAACAATAAAGGGATGCTCAGCGCCCTCAAGAAAATGCCACCGCTCCTCTAGCGCCAGTTTGACCGCGAGCAACTCCCAATCCCCAACGTCATAATTTCTCTCCGCTGGGGAGAAGCGGCGCGAAAAAAAAAAAAAAGGGCGTAGGGTTGAAGCTTTCTGGCCGGGTCAGAGCGCTGGGACAACACCGCCCCCACCCCAACATCTGATGCATCCACCTCAACTACGAACTGTTTACTGAGATCGCGATGGATTAACACTGGCAGACGTGAATAGTTCTCTCAGCTTAGAAAAGGGATCATCAGCCTCCTGACTCAAGATGAAGGGAAGTTTAGAAGATGTAAGGCAGGTAAGGGGAGCGGCTTTTTGACTGTAATTTCTTATAAAGCGGCGATAGAAATTGGCAAAGCCCAGAAAATGTTGTAAGAGTTTTCGCGATGTTGGAACGGGCCACTTGACGACTGCTTTAACCTTAGCTAGGTCAGTCCTGGATCACCTGTCCCCCTGCGAGGATGTAACCCAGGAACGACACCGAAGGAGAGTGGAATTCACATTTCTCAGCTTTGACGAATAATTGGTTCTCCAGCAGCCGCTGGAGCACAGCCTGGACATGTACTCTGTGTTCCTCAAGATTCTTAGAGAAAATCAGGATGTCATCGAGATATACAAAGACAAAACGGTCCAAAAAATCCCTAAGCACATCATTAACCAAGTTTTGAAAAAACTGCAGGTGCATTTGTGAGGCCGAATGGCATAACCAAATACTCCAAATGACCTAAGTGAGTGTTAAATGCCATTTTCCACTCATCTCCCTCTCGGATTCGGACGAGGTGATAAGCATTTCGGAGGTCCAATTTGGTGAAAATGGTGGCACTGTGAAGAGGCTCGAATGCAGAACTAATAAGTGGTAATGGATATTTATTTTTAATGGTAATGTCATTGAGGGGTTGAAAGTCAATGCAAGGGTGGAGTGAACCGTCTTTCTTACCGACAAAAAGAAGCCAGCTCCAACGGGTGAAGTAGATGGTCTAATGAGCCCCGCTGCTAGAGATTCCTTGATATATTTCTCCATAGAAGCCCGTTCCAGACGTGACAGGTTGTAGAGCCGACTGGAAGGTAAGGTGGAACCAGGAAGTAAGTCTATGACACAGTCTAAGGGCGATGGGGTGGCACAGAACGTGCTTTATCTTTATTAAAGGCTTCCAGTAAATCATGATATTCGGGAGGAATGGATGACAAATCTGTGGCCGAGTTCTCCTCATGTGAGGTTTCAGCTACCTCTGGTGGTGGTGCCAAACCGAGGCAGTTGGCATGGCAAAAAGGGCTCCAGCTCACCACCCTCTGCCCTACCCAATCCAGGTGTGGGTAACACCTAACAGAATGGGTGTGTCAGGGGATTGGCATGTATAGAAAATGAGTGTCTCCCTGTGGTTACCCGAAGTAATTACAGTGACTGGCGTGGTGTGGTGAGTAATGTAATGCCACCTGTAATGTAAGACCTGATTGTTAAGTGCTTTTACCGGAATGGATGGATTTAACTCAAAAAGAGGGATGTGAAGCTGGTCAGCTAAATCCCTATCAATTAAATTCTGCTTGGCCCCCGAATCAACCAGAACTTGCGAGGTCTGGAGTACACTACACGGCATCCAGAAGACCGTCAGGGTGTACAACCTCACCTCTGGCGCCGTTGCCCACCTCTCAATTTTAAATACATGTATACATTGCTGAGTATTTGCATATGAGAGCATGAGGGTGGGAATGGATGTTCGTATTTGTGTGTGCCTGTTTGTCTGTGTCTATATGTCAGGTCGGGTATCAGACGCCACCTCTCTAGGGACATCTCAGGCCCTGGCTTATGCTCAGGCCTGTCTGCTGAGTGACCCCTCCCGTCTGGGCAGCTCTCCTCAGCTCATTCCGGGCAGTGGTGGTTCTTGTTGTCCCTCCGTGGGGCTTCAGGTCTCTTGTGCTCTGAGGTGGCTCTCTGGATGTCTGGAGCCTGGATCTCCTCGGCCTGCTTCATGCCCTGGGGCTCGATCAGTCTGGCACAGCTGGATGCCGGCGAGCTCACAGGCCTCACTGCAACCCCCTGTCCTGCAGGTTTTGGATGTGACCCCTGATCCAACACAGCTGATTCAAATGGTAAATTACCTCCTCAACATGTCTTGTAGTTCTCCAGAGGCCTGGTAATGAACTACTGATTTGATCTCAGGTGTCTGGACCCAGGATGTCCTCCTAAACCTGCAGGACACTGGCCCTGGAGGCCTGGGCTTCGTGGCCCCCCACCCCTCTAGCAGATCATTACATGAAGGAACCTTTTTAAATACAAGCGCTCATGCTCACAGGTGTACACACGTGTGCTCACAGACACAAACTACACACTTTTTGGCTCCTACCTCAAAGCACACTGTGCGCTGTTGATCTTACATGCTGCACAATAATATTCAATATTTAGTATTTACTGTTATATTCATTCAGATTACATAGGAACTGGGTATAGAAATATCGGAATCAATGTGGGACAAGTGCTTATCAGAAATTCATTCCTGCTCTGCTAACATCAATGTCAGACATCAATTAATATAATTTAAAGTTTTCCATTGGCTACATTACTTCAAGGCTCGACTACACAGAATTTATCCATCGACTTCCCCCATATGAGACAGATGTAAAATATCAGATAGCACACTGGCTTATGCTTTTTGGCATTGTCCCTCATTGACTAATTTCTCGTCCAGAATATTTGATTAGTACTCTAAAGCTTATAGAATCTTCATCCCACCCAATCCAGAAATAGCAGTTTTTGGCTGCGTACGTTCCAGAACTATTCCTGCAACTACGCGGGTGCCAGTTGATCTCAGAATGATGGTTGTGAAAAGACTTATTCTAAAGGAATGGAAGTCCGCTGTTCCTCCCTCCTTCAACGTCTGGCTCAACGACATGCTGGACCCCATTTTTTTTAATTACCTTGGGAAAGCTCACATTATATGAGCACGTACCATGGTGCTGTTTGTTACATATTCATGATATCTGATTGATTCTGGATACTGGTAGTTCTTATTATTACTGTGCTACTTCCTGTCTTCTTAAGACGATCTTAAGTGATCGATTACTACCTTTAAGGCGGAAAAAGTCAAAGGCTCAAACTGTTGAAAAACAGTAGGGCACTTAGAAGGCAGATCTAAGTCGAACACTACCTGTGAATATGGAGACTTTAAAGAGGAGATTTTTTTCAATTAAGTGTTTCAAAACATTTTCACAAAGTGCAGAAGAAGCCTCCATAGGAACAGTGGAACAGGGGTTGATCAGAGTTAAAAATTAACATTTAAAAAGAACTTGTGACTGTTGATAGAAATTACACTGGACAGAAAATCAGATTTTGACAGTATTCTGTCTCAGCACCTCCAAATCTGAGGCCATGGTCCTCAGCCGGAAAAAGGTGGCGTGCCCACTACATGTCAGGGACGAGACCCTGCCCCTGGAGGAGTTTAAGTATTCTTGTTCACGAGTGATGGGAGAAGGGAGCAGGAGATCGACAGACGGATTGGTGCAGCGGCTGCAGTGATGTGGACGCTGTACCGGTCTGTTGTGGTGAAGAGAGAGCTGAGTGTAAAAGCGAAGCTCTCAATTTAAAGGTCGATCTACGCCCCTACCCTCACCTATGGTCACGAGCTGTGGGTAGTGACCGCAAGAACGAGATCGCAAATACAAGCGGTGGAAATGGGCTTCCAGGGTGGCTGGCCTCTCCCTTAGAGATAGGGTGAGAAGTTCGGCCATTTGGGAGGGGCTCAGAGTAGAGCCGCTGCTCCTCCGCATCAAAAGGAGCTAGTTGAGGTGGTTCGGGCATCTGACAAGGATGCCCCCTGGGCGCCTCCTGGGCGAGGTTTTCCGTGCATGTCCCACCAGGGGGAGGCCCCGGGGCAGACCCAGGACACGCTGGAGAGATTATATATCTTGGCTGGCCTGGGAACGCCTTGGTGTTTCTCCGGATAAGCTGGAGGAGGTGGCTGGGCAGAGGGAAGTCTGGGCTTCTCTGCTTGGGCTGCTGCACCCGCGACCTGGCCCCAGAGAAGCGGAAGAAAATGGATGGATGGATGGATGGATGGATGGGTGGAGACATGGCAAACAACAGTAGAGGCAAACTTCAAGCCATTAGCACAAGTCACCATCAAGTGCGGGATCTACCAAGGAGAATAGGCCCGAAGCCCCTCAGACAAATCTTTAACAACATTGGCTACAGATACTGAATGCAGAATAAAGGATTATCAGCCACCTTTTCTACATGGATGACATTAAGCTGTATGCCAAGGGTGAGCAAGATATCGATTCACTGATCCACACCACAAGTATACACAACAACAACACTGGAATGTCATTCGGACTAGGGAAGTGTAGTCATGGTAACAAGAGAAGGAAAGCAGTCAGAACTGAGGGGCGGTTACATTGCCCGAATGCAACATTGCGGACATTGAAGACAGCTACAAGTACCTGGGAATCTTACAGGCAAATGGGAACCACGTATGAAAGCCACAACCACCTGCAAAGTTCTGAAGAGTCAGCTGAATGGCAAGAACACAATCCAGACTATCAACGGCTATCACCCCGCCAGTGATCAGGTACCCTGCTGGGATAATGAGCTGGCCAAATGAGAAAAAAAGCCACTGACATTAAGACAAGGAAGCTCCTGACCATGCATAGAGGTCTTCACCCAAAATCCAGCACCCTGAGATTGTAAGCTGTGAATGGAAGTATGCTGAATACTAGTGAGTGCTTGGTGAATACATCAGGCAACAGAAATCCAAGAAAGAACAAGAACAACAGAAGGAAGCGTAATGGAAGGATATGCTCCTGCATGGTATATACCACCCGCTGACGGAGGAAGTAGCTTGCATCCAGAAATACTACCAGTGGATGGATAAAGCTGGATGGAAAGATAGCACAGCAACAAGCACTAAGTACAAGATACATAGATGCAGGGGTCTACCACACCAGGCAAGACCCCCAGGTGCAGGCTGTGATGCCCCTGAGATAATCCAACACATAATAGCAAGGTGCAAGATGCTAGCAGGCAAGGAATACTTGGCACGCCATAACCAAGTTGCTGGCATACCATACAGGAACATCTGTTCCAGGAGCATCTGGCATGGAAGTCCTGAAGCGAAATTAGGACACGTCCCCTAGGGTGGTCGAGAATAATCAAGCCAAAATTCTGTGAGATACAAACAGACAAACTAGTGATGGCTTACCAACCGGACATAGTAGTGGTAGACAAGAAGAGGAAGATGGTAGTAGTGATAGATGTAGCTATACCAAATGACAGCAACATCAGGAAGTACCAAGGGCTGAAAGAAGAGCTGAAAGAAGAACTCAAGAAGATGTGGAAGTTGAAGGTAACTGAGGTTCCAGAGATAATCGAAGCACTCAGTGCAGTGAGTCCCAAGCTTGGCGAGTGGGTCCAGTAGATCCCAGGAACAAAATCCCAGGGTTGACGGGGGAATTAGTTTATGTATATATGTTATGGGTCAAAAGTTTGGACACAGCTTCTCAGTTAATGTCTTTTCTTTATCTTCATGTCTAAACTATGAATGAAAACATATGGAATTATATAGTAAACATTAAAGTGTGAAATAACTCTTCAAAATAGCCACCCTTACTTTGATTACTGCTTTGCACACTCTTAGCATTCTCTCGATGAGCTTCATGAGGCAGTCACCTGAAAAGGTTTTCCAATAGTCTTGAAAGAATTCCCAAAGATGCTGAGAAATTGTTGTCCCTTTTCGCCTTCACTCTGCAGTCCATCTCATCCCAAACCATGGGCTTAGGTCAGGTGACTGTGGAGGCCAGGCCATCTGGCAGAGAACTCCATCACTTTCCTTGTTGTTGTTTCTTGACCCAAACAAATCTCTTCTGCTTGTTGCTTTTCCTTAGTAGTGGTTTCTTGGCAGCTATCTGACTATAAAGGCCTCTTGCAGTCTCCTCTGAACAATTATTGCAGAGCTGTTTCTGCTGCTGGAATTATGTGTGCTAATTATTGGGGCTCTAATCTGAGGTGCTGTCAGTTTGTGATTTCTGAGCCTGGTGACTCGTGTGAATTTATCCTCAGCAGCAGAGGTGACTCTTGCTGTTCTTTTCCCGGGGTGGTCCTCATGTGAGCCAATTTCATCATAGTGCTTGATGGGTTTTGTGACTGTACAATTATCCAGACTGACTGACCTTCAGCTCTTAAAGTAATGATGGACTGTAGTTTCTATTTACTTAGATGATTGTTTTAGATTCTATGAATTCTAACAGTTGTCAAATAGGGCTTCAGCTAACTAGTTAAGTGAGAGCTCAATACCCTCAAGACATTCACATTTGTTCAGCAATTTTCAGTAGGGTCATGGTTTAAAACTTAGCTGCACAGCTGTGGAATCTTCATTAGTTTCCAAGAGACGTGAGGAGTGAGGGGTACTTCACCAAAGTCTGACCTGCAAACAACTATATAACTTGTCCATCCCAAAAACTTGATTCTGTTCATCTGGATGTAACGTTTTCAGTAGTAGAAATGTTTTGTCACTCATCCAAGTGACTTCTTCAGTCTCAGCTGACTGCAGGTTTCCCCAACCTTATAAACAGTACATTTGCATAATAACTGAAACCAGCACACTGAATGAACAATAGGCTGTCACGATCTGAGGGATCGGCAAGGCGCTGATCAGCATCTCTCCACTCCTAGCCCCCCTTCTCTTCTCTTTTTCCTCTCTCTCTCCCTCTCCCCTTCTCTCCCCTGTTTTGCCGGGGCGGAACTCATGGCGGGTTCACGCCCTCGGTCCACGCCTTCCCGGATTGTGCACACCTGGGCCTCATCAGACCAGCTGGTATATTAGAAGGAGGAGATCAGCTGTTCAACGCTGGATTGTTGTGAAGGCTCTTGTCAGTACACACCTAGCTCAAGTTTCCCGTGCCTCTGTCTCAGAGACTTAACGTGTTCCTTTGTTCCTAGATTCCCCGGACCCGTCCCCGTGTTTCCTCGTGTGGAGTGTGGAAGGAGTGACAGGTCGCTAGCGGAGAGGAGAGAGGCTGTACTGAGCGCATGAGTGATTTCCCCGTTTTCCCTGGAGCCCTGGACCCCTGCCCCTCACGTCTTGTATATAGCACTAACCCCGCACTGTTTGTACATACACTTGGTGAAGATCTGTAATAAACAATCTCTGTTTGAACGCTACCCAGGAGTCCTGCGAGTGGATCCTCTAAGCAACCCGTGACAGTAACAATCCAGCCATACTATGGATCCAGCGGACTCAGCTCAGCAACCCGCCCCCTCCAGAAGCCGTGTTGGAGCTACAACAGCAGATGCTAACCATTAACCATCAGTTGCTTGCGCTCACTCAGGCTCTCGCTCAGCACATACCTCTGCCAGGTCCCGCTATGCCCCCCCCGTCTGCTCCCGCACAGCCACCAGCCCCGGAACTCTCCACGCCACCAGCCCCCGCTTCCGCGGAGCCCCCTGAACGAGCTCTACCGTCACTGGAGCCATTCGCTGGTGAGTTTCCTAACACAGATTACGTTGCAGTTTAGGCAGCTGCGGCGAACATATGAAAGTGATGGAGCTAAGATAGCCTTTTTCGTTCAGTTACTCTGCAGTCAAGCCTTAAACTGGGCTCAAGCAGTGTTACGAACCAACCCGGAGATTACCTATGCTGATTTTCTCTCAAAGTTTAAAAGTGTGTTTGAAAGGGGCACCGGAGCAGAGGCAGCGGGCCACCATTTGCTGAACTTAAAACAAGGAAGACGGTGTATGGCGGACTTCTCTGTGGAGTTTTGGACACTGGCTGAGGAGACTGGATGGGGGCAGCCTGCGCTGATAAGTACCTTATTAAACAATGTTTGTGATGAACTCAAGGCCGAACTATTAATGAGGGAGCTGCCCAAGACTCTGTCAGAAGTAATCACCTTATGTGTTAAGGTAGATGAACATTTGAGGGCGCGTCACCGCGTCAGCAACTACAGTTCCCAGAGGCCCGTGGGGCGAGCGGAGACAGCTTCCGGCGGAAGCAGAAGTAGCGATCGGGAAGTGGACCGTGGTGACGCGCATGAGCAACCCATGCAGATCGGACGCTCCCAAATTTCCCCGGAGGAAAGAGCACACAGATGGAGGTCCAATGAGTGCTTTTACTGCGGCCACAAGGGCCATCTCGCCAAGGTCTGTCCTGCACGGCCAAAAGACCTCGCCCGCCGGTAGAAAGGAGGATACGGGTGGGCGAGGTCTCCTTTTCACATTCTCCTCCACGCTTCATGCTAGCCGCTAAAGTGACTGTCCACTCTGCCTCTCACTCCCTTCAGGCGCTGATTGACTCCGGGGCGGAGCAGAGCTTCATGGATGCTTCCGTGGCTCTCAAACTTAAGATTTACACACAAGCATTGCCCCACTCATTGCAGGTCACCGCTTTAAATGGTCAGCGTCTCCCCGATATAACTCACGTTACAGAACCCGTATCCCTAACTCTGTCTGGGAATCACACTGAAATGTTACAGTTTTATGTCTTTAAAGCTCCTCTCACGCCCCTAGTGCTAGGATTTCCGTGGTTACGCCTGCATAACCCCGTACTCGACTGGAAGGAGGAGAGGGTTCTGGGGTGGGGGGAGGAGTGTCACATGACCTGTTTAAAAGCAGCTACTCCCGTAAAAGCATCTAACCCACTACCACACGAGCCCCCTGACCTTTCAGCCATCCCGTCAGAGTATCATGATCTCAAGCAAGTATTTTGTAAGGACCGAGCCCGCTCTCTTCCTCCTCACCGCCCGTACGACTGCAGTATTGATTTGCTCCCAGGTGCACCTCTTCCCACTAGTTGCTTATACAGTCTCTCTCAACCTGAACGTGAATGCATGGAGAAGTATATTAATGAATCCTTGGCTGATGGACTGATTCGCCCCTCTTCATCCCCCGTGGCTGCCGGGTTCTTTTTCGTCACTAAGAAGGATAAAAGCCTTCGGCCATGTATTGATTTCCGGGGCCTCAATAACATTACCATTAAGAATAAATACCCTCTGCCACTCTTATCCTCCGCCTTTGAACTCCTGCAGGGGGCGACCATTTTCACTAAGCTCAATCTGCGAAATGCTCACCACTTAGTCAGGATGAGAGAGGGAGACGAGTGGAAAACAGCCTTCAACACGCACCTGGGCCATTTTGAATACTTGGTCATGCCGTTTGGACTGACTAATGCTCCCGCTGTGTTTCAGGGTCTAGTCAATGATGTTCTCCGAGATTTCATCAATCGTTTTGTGTTTGTGTACCTTCACGACATCCTCATCTTCTCCCACTCTCTCTCTGATCATGTACGCCACGTCAGACAAGTCCTGCAACGTTTCCTGGAGAATCGCCTGTTTGTTAAAGGGGAGAAGTGCGAGTTTCATGTGAGTACTGTGTCATTTTTGGGCTACATCATCGAACAGGGCGATTTAAGAACCGATCCAGCTAAGGTACAAGCAGTCTTGGACTGGCCCACTCCACCTAACTGTAAGCAGCTTCAACGGTTCCTCGGTTTTGCAAACTTTTATCGGAGATTCATTCATGACTACAGCAAGATTGCTTTGCCACTAACTCGTTTAACTTCCCCTAAGGTACCTTTCTGCTGGGATGATCAGGCTCAGGAGGCTTTCTCCCGGCTAAAGAAACGCTTCGCGTCGGCGCCCATCCTCCGAAAACTGGATCTCAAGCGGCAGTTTATTGTGGAAGTGGACGCCTCGGATGTAGGGGTCGAAGCCGTTCTCTCCCAGCAACTATAGGGTAAGCTCCACCCTTGTGCTTACTTCTCCCGTCGTCTCGCTCCTGCAGAGCAGAACTACGACATCGGGGACAAGGAGCTGTTGGCAATCAAACTCGCCCTGGAGGAGTGGCGCCACTGGCTAGAGGGCGCAACAGAACCCTTTGTGGTATGGACTGACCACAAGAACCTCGAATACATCCGGTCGGCTAAACGACTAAACGCCCGACAAGCCAGGTGGGCTCTGTTCTTTACCAGATTCTGCTTCACCATCACCTACAGGCTCGGTTCTTGGAACGTGAAACCCGATGCCCTTTCCCGCCAATTCACCACCTCAGAGGATCCCACCCGTGAGGTTCCCATTCTCCCTCCCACATGCGTTATCGGAGCCCTGTCGTGGGAGAGAGTCTGCCATACGGGAGGCCCAGCGGGCAGAACCGGATCCAGGGACTGGTCCCCCGGGATTGCTCTTTGTTCCCACGTCTGTTCGCTCACGAGTGCTACAATGGGCCCACGGGGGAAAACTCACCTGTCATCCGGGCATTCATCGCACCGTCACCTTCATCAAGCGGTTCGCCTGGTGGCCTACACTGGCCAAGGACGTCCAAGAATTCATCGCCGCCTGTCCAACCTGTGCCCAGAATAAACCTGTCAACCAGCCCGCTGCCGGCCTACTTCATCCCTTACCTACGCCAAGCCGCCCCTGGTCCCACATTGTGGTTGACTTTGTCACTGGTCTTCCGCCGTCATCAGGTAACACAGTCATCCTCACCATTGTCGACAGTTTTTCTAAAGCTGCCCACTTTGTTGCTCTCCCCAAGCTCCCCACTGCCCTGGAGACCGCCTGGCTCCTGTCTACTCACGTGTTTCGCCTCCACGGGATCCCCGCTGAAGTGGTCTCGGACCGAGGTCCACAGTTCACGTCACGTGTTTGGAGGGAGTTCTGCACCTCCTTAGGGGCCCAGGTCAGTCTCTCGTCAGGTTTTCATCCACAGACCAACGGTCAAGCGGAACGGGCCAACCAAGAACTCAAAGCAGCTCTCCATTGCTTGACATCCACTAATCAGACCACCTGGAGCGAGCAACTGACGTGGGTGGAGTATGCTCACAATAGCCATACCTCGTCGGCCACAGGCGTCTCTCCGTTCGAGGCCTCCCTGGGGTACCAACCTCCCCTGTTCCCTGCAATCGAAGGTGAGCACTTTGTGCCCTCTGTTCAGCAGCACCTGCGGCGGTGTCGGCGCGTATGGTGGGCCACTAGAGCTGCCCTTCTTCGCACGGCAGACCGGAACAAACGGCAGGCAGATCGCCACAGGACCCCGGCTCCGGCCTACTCACCTGGACAGAAGGTTTGGCTCTGGACCCGGTATGTACCTCTCAGAACAGAATCGCAAAAGCTCTCCCCCACCTTCATTGGACCGTTCAAGTGGACTCCTGTGTTAACCCCCCAGGACTTCCACTGTGCATGTTTCTCAAGCTCCCCAGGACCATGCGTATCCACAATGTGTTTCATGTTTCACAACTCAAACCCCACTGTTCCAGTCCTCTGCTTTTCTCAATCACAAGATTTGATTGACATAATATTTCTTGACAACAAACCTTCCTCAGTAGTTGTGGTTCATTGTTAGCTCATTAACACGAGTGAATGAAAACATTTAGGGTGTAACCCACAGGTTTTACAGGTATTTTCACATCACGGTCCAACTTTCTCTTATATTTGTTTCAGTCCAATGAGAACATGTTTTTTTCTCTCTAAAAGCTAAAGACTCTGACAAGTTATTTTTATGATGTGGTGATAGGAGAGCAGGGTTGGGTCAAATGTCAAACTATCAGAGCAGATCTGAATAATCAGAGATCACTGTCTAGTAACAGGGTCATTATGTCCAACAAAAACAAAGAAATTCTTCTCCAATGAAAAGCAAAAGCTGCTGTCCCAGATTCTTTTCTGCATAGTGATCTAACCAGGTCAGAGGTTTTCTGAATCTCTACAAGATTAACTCACATAATCTGAACCAAATGCTGAGTAAATTAAAATACAAAACAATAATTCACATGAAACATACAATGCACATAAAATATTTACTAGATCTTTTGTAATATTAAACTTTCTTATTTGAATGTAGAAGGAGAACGTGGACAGTTTCAGCAGTGTCTCTGTAATCTTTACCTCAATACGTCACTTTGAAAAGAGCAAAGGGCTAGAGGTTGTAAACTCTGTGTTTTGGGTATTCTGATGCTATTAAGGTCGCTCAGTCTGTTCCCAGTGTTTTGTGTGTCTGTGTGTGTTTTTAAAAAATATATGTTGTAATTTGTTATGAGAAGTGAGTTATGTTTCTAGTTCTTAGTCTTTTGGTAATTTAGTCAGTTCCTTTTTGTGTGCAGGTTGTTGTCGTCTAACCCATGTGTGTCCTTCCCAGTGTCACCAGTGTGTAGTCTATCATGTCTCCCTATGAATGTCAAGTTCAGTGTTGCTGTGTCTCTCTGACTGTCTCTGCAATTGTCACTGTTTCCATTCCTCAGTGTTTGTGATTTACTGTGTTTTGTGATAGTCATTGTTTTATGTGATTTGTGTTCAGTGTTGCTGTCTCGTTATGTCTACTTTACTCCAGCTGTGTTCCCATGTGTCTATACCCTCCTGTTTATATCTTGTGTTTGTCTTCCCTTGTGCTTTTTCAGAGTGTATTGTTCTTTTCCACAGTCTTTGTTTATCTGCTGATGTCTAGTTGATTGATAAGTCATTAAAGGGCTGACCTTCAGTTAAACCTGATGATTGCGTCATAGTGCTGGCTGATAACAGCTGTTCAGTGCTTCAGTTGAGAATTTTTTCTCTTCTTCTGTGTGGGAGATGAAGTGGTAAATTTTGTGAATGCTGGTGGATATTGAGGACATGCGATCTCTGTGGTGATGATGTTGAGAATGTGCAGAGCTTGTGTTGTAAGTACAACCAGATATCCTTGCCTGTAATGTTACATCTGCTCAGATTATGTTAAAATAGCTGTTTTTAGAGACTACTGCACTCCATTATTTACTGCACACCTCTGGTGTATATTTAGTAAAGCAAAAAAAGAAAACTTCAGGGTGCATGTCACGATGCATTCAAGATCTTGATCAAGCCTCCAAGGTGGAAAATGGAAAGGCCAAATTTTTGTGATGCATAAAGTTCCTACCTTTCACTGTCTGCTGATAAGATTTTGATGAATGAATGGATTCAGATGGAGTCATAATGACCTTGATTGGACCAACTTTAAGTGGCACACGATATTTCACCTGCTTCTGGAAACAGTGGAATAAAAGCTCATTTAATTGTTGTGTTTTGGTTTATTTTGTGTTATTACAGAGAATTTAGATTAAAATAAAACCATGTCTCTTAACATTTATAAATAACTGCATTAAACTTTCCCACATCTACTCTGATCAACATACTAAATAATTAAATATTAGTTTTAGTTTTTATTAGTTATTTATTTAGTAAAATAAATAACTAACCACACACACACACACACACACACACACACACACACACACACACACACACACACACACACACCAAAAAAAACATTCACACAGAACTTTGTGCGTTTCTCCATCACAAGATTTGACTGACATAATATTTCTTGACAACAGACTTCCTCAGTACTTGTGGTTCATTGTTAGCTCATTAACACGAGTGAATGAAAACATTTAGGGTGTAACCCACAGGTGTTACAGGTATTTTCACATCACTGTCCAACTTTCTGTTATATTTGTTTCAGTCTCATGCCAGCATGTTTGTTTCGATCTAAGAAGCTGAAGACTCTCACGAGATTGTTTTATGATGTGGTGACAGGAGAGCAGGGCTGGGTCAACTGTTAAAATAGCAGAACAGACCTGTCTGAGGTTAACTGCACACAATAAGTTGTTTTAGTAGCCTCTTGTGTCTAACAAAAACATTTAAATTCTTCTGTAATGAAAAGTGAAAGCTGTCTCAGTTTTCTTCCAGTGATCTAACCACTATCGAACTTTGTTATTATTTATTAATATTTATATTTATTCATATCTTAAAATGCTCAATTGAACAAAACCACAAAACTGGATAAACAAGAACATCGGCACTCACAGATGCAGATAAAATACTTTAACTCTTACTGGAAAAGCAAATGGACGCTGACACATTTCAGCATGTGGCTTCCCTCCATGTTTCTGATACACATGTGAGAGTAACTCCTGAGAAAGCACCACCTTGACCTAGTTTATGGTGAACACAGGTGATGGCAATCATCAGTCTATCAACAATAAAGTACATGATGCCTAGTTATGTGCATCCAAAAACAGCTGCACATAAATGCATCTAAATGAAGAGAAAAGAAGGAGAGAAAACAGGTAGACATGAATTTAAAAAAAAGTCAACAGTCAACACATATGGGAAACACCAGTGGCAAACAGTGTATCTTGGAGTATTAAATTATGAATTATTGACTTGTCTTTTGTTTTGTTTTAAATGATTATCCTTATGTGCTGCAGCGAACCAATAACTCTTGTTGCTATGTGTCTTCAACTATTGAACATTTAGATTTTTACTGTTTTGGAATACATGTTTAGCTTTTTGGAAATATGACATGCTGTATTTTATGTTTGGTATTATTCATATTCCTCTCTTTGAATGAGTTTCAGCAGTCAGTAACCACCTGCCTTCTATAGTGTTATTTTTGTGCCTCTATTCTGAGCACATATAAAAAAAAATTGCAAGTGCAAATATACACACACTATAACAGCCCAGAATGTGGCTAAATCCAGTGGAGTGGTTTAGTTTAAACTATATAAAAACCAACAATGGTCTTAAAAAACTATATCTATAATAATATCTAAAATAAAAAAAATTAAACATACTAAGCCACAGTAGATATAGCTACATCCTGGACCGTGTTCCCAGAATGCAGTAGCTAGCAAGCTGATTCAAGACTGTAACGGCCAATCAGAGTTTTTCCATCCAGGTCTGTGATTGGTTGGTTTTGTGGCACACTTATAACGGTACAAGAGTTGAGCATGCGTGGTGCAGAGATGTTGAGAGCGAGAGCGACACACCGAGAGCAGGTCCACAGATGTCTGTCAGCACACAGAGCAGAGATCTGGGCAAGAGCAAATGCCAACAACTGAGCATATATGTCACGGTCTGTGGAGACAGACCGTGCAGAGGTGTGTATGGTGGACCCAGGTGCGAACACAGGTGAGGAGACGGGAGTGAACTTAAACTGAAAGCGAGCCTTTATTTGGGCCGATACAGAGGAAAGTAGACAAAACATAACAGGGGCCGAGACCGCAACTAACTAAAAACCTAAACTGGAAAAACACTTAACTTGACCAGAGGGAAGGTACACAGACGACGCGACACAGACTGAATGAAACACAGAGACTAAATACTCACAGGGATGATCAGGGGAAGAGAAAACACAAGAGGAAAAACAGCTGACACACATGAACCTAATGACAGGACAGGGGCAGTGAAGCTAAATACAATGAACAAAGAACACCGGACTCTTTCAAAATAAAACAGGAAACATGGAGACATAGACATGACACGAACTTGACAACAAGAACCACACAGACATGAAACATGACAGTTAGACAGTACAGGGGGAGATGACAGAAACAACTAAGAAACAAAGGACTAAACTGCAACCTAGAAATTAACTAGATGAGCTAAACTAGAACACAAATGAATACAAAGGATACATAAAAACTCAAACACTGGGTCACACGACCCAGTAACATGACAGTATATGGATAATAGCAAACACTCAAATACATTTCTTGCATGCAGCAATGAATTTTGTTCGCTCAAAATAATTTTCTTCTCAACATGCAACATTTGCACTTGCAGCATTTTTTGGCATGCGCTTAGAATACAGGCACAAAAATAATGCCATAGTCTTCAATGCTCAATAAATGTCTTGTACACCTGATAAAAAATGTCTGACTATGGGGGAGCTCTTGTAATAACTTCTAATGCTGCCCTTGTGATCAGAAAGCCTAGTTCCTGCTCACCGTGTACGATGATTGCTCTTCGGTCTCTTTAGTAATAATGACACTTAAAATAATAGTATTGTTTTAATAAATGAACTTGATACATTAATAAATATAGCATGTTCTATAACTCTGGAGGGCAGGATCACTGAATTGGAGACCCAGCACTGTACCCTTGAAAAACTCATAGCTAGCCAGGTTCCTGTAATCAGTGTATCAAAGGTAGCGTAGTCCCCTGGGAGGTTGTGCCGAGAAGCTAGAAAAGCAGGATTGCTGAGTGACAGTAGAGGGGACGTTTTTCCCCACTCTGCGACACACCGAGTGGGGAATTTGAGGTCACAAAAATTAATATTGAATAGGTGTGTAACTTTGCCAAAACAGTGTTGGAGTTTTCTCTGGTTCCCTCCCCAATCAGACCAGGAGTGACATGTTTAGCTACATGTTCTCATCTCTCTTCTTCTTAAATATCTGGCTGTCAGAGTGGTGTCCCAAAAAGACTTTAAAGATAGTTGGGACACTTTCCGTTAGGAGAGAATGCATCCATTACACTTTAGATGGACCAGCTGCCATTACAAGAAATGCGTCCAATTTTATTACAACTCTCCAAACGTGACTATCCAGACATGAGAACTGTTTGGACTGAATGTACACATGTACTTTTGTTTTACTGTAATTGCTTTGGAAAACACGATTAAGAAGGTGGTTAAGGTTAGGCATACGGTTATGGTTGGGATTAAAGTTAGGATTAGGGTTGTAATACACGGCTGGAACGTGTGTTACCACCGGGAGCGTCAATCTATTGGATTCCATCCACAACCTGCCATGTCTTATACTGAAAGCGGGAACGCGGAAGGTTACCTTTTGCGTTACTGAGGAAGGCCTCGGGACGTAACAAATCATCAGTATATTACACGGTCGGAATGAGACCAAAGAACAACGAGACACTTTGTTTCTTAGTTTATTGAAGTAGTTTGTTCCAGTTTACAAAGGTTAATAAGCTTTCAGTACCTCATTTAGCAGAAATTCATAATAAACCATAAAAGATCATTTATCTTGTCTCGTCTGTAAGTTAATTCGTATCTAGTCTATTAAAGAAAAAAACAAAAAATCTGTATTGCATCATCTACCTCTTCATGATACTCACTCACTCAACGGTCTATCTTTCCGTAAAAGAAAAAAACAATTTCCAAGCACTTTAACTTATAAATTATTCTGGTCTTTGAGTATTGTGTTCACCACCGTCATTAGTTTTTCAACCTGATCAGGACCTGATTTGTTGTTCTCAAAGAGAACACACCTGTTTCCACACTTTTCAACCATTTTCTTCAGATCAGGTTGGCAAGAATGAAGAAAATCCTCCAAGCCCATTCCTGCCTGCTGCAAGTCGTTTCCTCGGGTGAACAGGATGATTGTTCGTCCTCTAACTTCCCTCCCAAAAGCTTTTTCTAACTTTTCCATTATGTCTCTTTCACCATCTGTAAATCTGCTCACATGCATCACAAGTACAAACACACATGGTCCTGACTGACAGAGTTGCTTGCACCTTTTCACATGTTTGCCCCTAACTGATGGTGCAATGTCATCATCAAAGATATCTGGGGTATCAATCACATTTACGTCTACACCATTGATCTCAGTTTGTACATTCTGGCAATTTGTGGTGACCGGCGTTGAACTGGGTCTAGAAACAAAGAGTTTCTGTTCAAGGATGGTGTTCCCACTGGCACTCTTTCCAGTCCCTGCCATTCCCAAAAGAACAAGGTTCACTGTGGTGCCAGTGTGTCGTCCTGCATAGATGTATACCAATAACAATGTAAGGGAAAGTGAAAAAAGAATGTGGTTAAAATGAGTGAATCTTTGTTGCAGTGGTTTTCATTAAGTGCTCTTTGCTTCAACCATCATGTGAAAAATGCTGATTGACTGAATAACCCGTTAGTATGTTCTTTATATAGTACTTAAAAGTGATTGTGGTTTACCTGTCTTTGTCTCGTCAGTGTGTGGTCTTGATATACATTGTAATCCACGGTCCCAACTACAAGTTAGTAATAGAAGAAATACAAATTAATCAATAAACTGCTTGTTGTTTCATAAATAATTATTACTATAATAGTTTGCAAACATTTCAGAGTTTTTTCTGTTAACTACATTTATAAAATATTTCATAGCATATATGTACCCCATGTAAAGACATTACGTTCACAATTTAATTTACATGCTAAAGCTAAATCAAAAGTGCTCAACTTTAGCTTTACCTCAGTGCTGCCGGTTGTCTGTCTTTAGTCTCGTTGCTTCTGAATATGCTGAAAAAGCTTCCCATGATGCAGGATTTGAACGAATAACCTGTGAGTTCAAATGTCAAAGCCAGCACAACTCTGAACTCTTCGTTTTTTTGTTTAAGTAACTCATTTAGCAATTTAGTATATCTCAGTTGTTTTCAGATTATTCACATAAATCTTAAATCTAAAGTTTACAATGCTCTCTTAAGAGTTTTATCATGACAGATGTAAAAATAACCTTGCTTTTATACTCTTTAAGAAATCAGAGACCTTTTTTCTCATTACTTAGATTTTTTTTTATTGCTACAAAGCAAATAAATGTACAAGCACAACTTACATTAAGTGAGTTGTTCAGTCTGTTGAAGCAAAACTCTGTCTGACACTGTCTAAAGTCTGCAGACTGCTGTTCTATGACTGTATAATACTGGAGGAGGCGTGTCATCTGTTGAGCTATAAAAAGCAACATGTTGCAGAGCAGTTTTAACATTCATCTCTCACCTGTGCAGTGACAACGGTGAAAAAATGGCTTTAATTCCAGCAGGTAAGACTTATTATTAATCATTGTTTTTTAAATTATTTTCCTAAAGTGTGAAAACTTCTCAGTTTCACTTTGGTTCTTGTAAAACTCTTGTGTATATGGGTTAAATCAAATTAGTGAATTGTGTTTCAGGTCCTGATTTGAGGATTGTGATGATTGGAAAAACTGGTGTGGGCAAGAGTGCTGTTGGGAACACCATCCTGGGATGTGAGCATTTCAGATCTTGTCCTTTATCTGTATCAGTGACTGAGTTCTGTCAAAAAGCTTGGACACAGTGGGGGAAGAGATTAGTTAGTGTTGTAGACACACCAGGGATCCTGGACACTTCAAAATCAGATGAGTTCATCAAAAGAGAAATTGTGAAATGTGTTGAAATCTCCTCTCCCGGTCCTCATGTGTTCCTGTTGGTCATCCAAATTGGCCGATTCACGAGAGAAGAAAAAAACTCAGTGGAAGCCCTGCAGGAGCTGTTTGGCCCCGAGGCAAACCGGTACATGATTGTGCTCTTCACCCGTGGTGGTGATCTTGGAGGCATATCCATAGAGCAGTATGTACGTGACGCTGAGCCAGGGCTTAAACGCATCATCCAAAGCTGTGGAAACAGGTACCACGTCTTTGACAACACCAGCAGCGACAGAAAGCAGGTGGTGGAGCTCATCAAGAAGATCGACAAAATGATGGAAGTAAATAGAAACACGCACTACACAGACGCCATGTATAAAGAGGTAGAGGAAGCACGCAAAAAGGGAGTAACAGTGCAGCAGTATAGGTTCACTGAGTCTTTGTGTAAACGTATCAAACTTTTTCGCATCATTCTTGGGAAAGATTAAACTGCTGTGGTTAATTGTAATTATTCTATTCTAAACAAGACAACTCTTTTTTTTTACCTACATGAAATATACAGTTTGTTCATGATGGCACACAGAGTGTAGATAGCTGTGTAAGATCAATATACGTTGATTTCCCATAAAGAAATAACACAATACAATATTGTTCATTATGTGAGTTTATCTTTTGATGTTAAACAAGAAAGTATTTATAAGTGAAATAATGATCATGTAAGCTGTCTATTAAAGCATTTATTTTTTCTGTTGCATCTATTCTGATTTGTATATGTGCATGAAATTATGGTGGTTATGTCTGAGCTGAATTGTACACTGTTTTAATCTATTGAACAATTTAGGGGACAATAGTTAAATTTAGTCAAGTAAATATTTTATATAAATGAGAATTGTGGATTGTTTTGTCTTTTAAAGAATGAGGACTTCAGTTTATAAGGAGTTTTTATGTTGGGTCTGTTCTGCTCTGGCTGTTTGTATTAAAACACATTATGAAAATTTCCCTTTAGGCTCATTATTGTTTGACAATTATTCGTGTAAAGCTTCTAGCCTAATAAAAACTAATAATCACACCACGTTCATCAGTTATTTGTCATTCTAAGATGACAACATCAGAACCAAATGTTCCACCACTTCATTTATTACTATTTTTTGCCTGTGTGAATGAGAGAATGGTAACTGGTAAATGGCCTGTATTTATATAGCGCTTTACTAGTCCCTAAGGACCCCAAAGCGCTTTACATATCCAGTCATCCACCCATTCATGCACACATTCACACACTGAGAAAATTAGATGATATGTATCAACAGGTTTCTAGGTGTACATCAATGTACATAAAGATTATTGGTTCTCACTTATTATGATTTAACTGGTTTGATATTAATCATACTGACTTACAATTATATATATTACCCTTTTCTTTTACTGTTCTACTGACATATTTAGTTAATTTCATTTAAATTATTTTGACTATTTAGTTGATTTGCTTTATTACTTCAGGTTTGACTTCAGATTTTCAAGTCTGTCCTTACAAGAGTGGGAAAACATGTTTAAAGACATATTAAAAGAACATGTAAATAATATTTAAACACTTCTGTTGTGAAACAGCAGACTCAAACACTTAAATACTGAATCATGTTTTGTAGAAAGATAGACGCATCAGCTGAACAACAACAGCTTTAATACCTTTAATACGTTCAACCATCTTTAATATTTCTGGTTATCAGCACAAGCAGGTGAAAATATTCTCTATAGAAACAGGTATTACCGGTATTTCAACATCACTATGCAACTTCCTGTCATGACAGCTGAGGTGTTCCCTCTGAGAATCCTGGCTCTGCGAAGACATTCCTTTGTTCTTTTACGAGTTTAAGAGTTGGATGCACATGGTTACATTTATTTAGGATTATTTCTAATCTGCACAGGGTTCAAAGTGTGAGGGTTCCCCAGTCCTCCCTGTGAGCTGTCAGCGCCTCTCTCCCTCGCTCTGTCGTTCTTTGTTTGTTTTGGTGTCTACGTCATAGTCAGGGCTAATTCCAGCTCCCTACAAATCACTCCCTTGAGTGATCGCTACCACTTCTTCGCGGTCACTCCTCACTGGATCGTTGAACTACCTCGTTAGTTAAGCCCCAGCCCCTCGGATATTTACTGCTTACCATGTTTCCCTGTGTGATGGTGTTCTCCGGTGTTCCATAGGTGTTTGGTGAAAGTGTGTGCACAGGTTTATATTGTGATGTGGATGTGTGGACCAGGAGGGGGCCTGATTTCCTAATCAGGCCCCCTCCTGTTAGGTGTACATTCCCCTAAGTCTTGTGTTTGGTGTTAGGAAATTTAAAGTGATGCAGGTGGATGCTTCACTGGTGTCCTGGATTGTTGATTGTTGATTACCTGACAGGAAGACCACAATATGTACGTCTCCCACAGTGTGTGTCTGACAAGGTAATCAGCAACACACGGGCACCACAGGGGACTGTCCTCTCCCCCTTCCTCTTCACCCTCTACACCACAGACTTCAGCCACTGCACAGAGACCTGCCACCTTCAGAAGTTTTCTGATGACTCTGCGGTGGTTGGATGCATCAGCAGGGATGATGAGTCAGAGTACCGGGCTGTGGTCGACTCCTTTGTCACGTGGTGTGAGCAGAATCATCTGCAGCTCAACGTGGCAAAGACCAAGGAATTAATAGTGGACTTCCAGAGTCGTCTCTATTTTTTGAGGCGACTGAGGTCCTTCAACATCTGCCAGAAAATGCTCAGGATTTTCTACGAGTCTGTTGTGGCCAGTGCGATCCTCTATGCCATAGGTGTCAAACTCTGGCCCGAAGTCATACCACATTATTATTAGAGCTGGCCTACTGGTATTATACAGCTAATATATATATTGTTTAGTATTAAGCTTTGCTTGTTCCATATTCAGTTTTTCAGCAAAACTTGTTTGAGTCCATAAGAAAAGATTCATTCTTATATCTGGAGGAAGATTTTTTTTTTCAATAAATATTAATGTTGGCCCGCGACTTTGTTCCAGTTTTGAATTTTGGCCCACCGTGTATTTGAGTTTGACACCCCTGCTCTATGCTGTTGCATGCTGGGGGAGCAGGCTGAGGGTCGCTGATGCCAACAGACTCGATAAACTGATCTGTAAGGCCAGTAGTGTTGTGGGGATGGAGCCTCAAGGTGGTGTCGGAGAGGCGGATGTTGTCCAAAATAAAGACAATGTTGGATAACACCTCCCACCCACTCCATGACATGCTGGTCAGTCACAGGAGCGCGTTCAGTGACAGACTGAGATTACCGAAAAGCACCACTGAACGACACAGGAAATCATTCCTGCCTGTGGCCATCTCCCTCTACAACTCATCCACTTAACACACATGTTTCTTTTTTCTTTTTCTTTCTTTTTCTTTTTTAGCTATTTATTAATAAACGACTTATGTATATATATGCCTGTATATATTGTACTATTCTTAGTTAGTGTATTGTCTGTCTTGTTAATGTCTGTTTATTATGGAGCACTGTAACAAAAAAAATAATTTCCCCTAGGGATCAATAAAGTATTCTGATTCTGATTCTGATTCTGATAAATAAACCTGTTGAACTTTTGGAAAAGTCCCGCTTCCGAATCTTGCTAGCTTGCATTGGATGTGACAGAACAACCCAGCCACATATCAAGGACTCAGGCTCTGGCCCTGTACGCCTCTCCACCCAGGAGGCGCAGCTCAGCAGGCATGAACAATTATTATGCCTCTTCTCTGGCAAACAGGACTCCATGGTTCTAAAAATTGCAGGTATGCTCAAGCAATATCTAACTCCATCTAATGCCAACATTTCACCTCAACAGCTACCAGCAGAACCCTGACCATCCTGCACTGAGAGAGGCCCGTGCCAACTCCTGAAGTGGGTCAATGCTTTTTTGAGATCAAACTTTGAGGTCAATGAACAGGTTCGATGGTGCTGCTCAGTCGTCAATGTTCGATGACTGAGCAGGTGAAAAACAGTCTTTAAAATCTGGAGAGCTGGAAATAATAGGCTCAGAAATGATAACAGTCTGGGATTGAGACTCATGGAAACCTTAACAGTCTCTGTGCACAAAGTCTCATGAGTCTTTGGGGGCAGCTTACTAAACTCAGCAATCCAGCAAACTCAGGAGGTGCCAAAACATAATATTCTCTCTCGGAGTTAGCTGACTGGACAGCATGAGCAACAGTCTCAGCATTTGAACAGGAAAAGTGCTCTTGCGATTCACCACTGTGTGCTGCTCTGTAATCTTGGGAATGGGCTGTGAAGAGGAGTGGTGGCGGCGAGGGTGCCGTTTCCTCCTGGATGAAGGAATTGGAAATGGTGGAGAAATGGAGACCTGCTTCTCATCCTCTGATCACAAAGCCGTCAGGAAGGAGGCCGGTGAATGGGCAGGTGAACGAGGTCCCAGCGGGTGTGTGGAGGGAGAGGAATTTCGTGACACCGGCACAGAAACTCTGTCCTGTTGTAGCGACCGCTGATTAAGCTGCCTCTGTTGCGTCGGCGTGGAGAGAGAGAGAGAAACCAAGTAAAATTGCCCTGACGTGCTCCCCCCACGCAGCTATGGTCCTGAACAGAATGATGTTTGTGTCAAATTGCTGAAGCTGGGGATTGGTTTTCACCATTGCTTCCACCGCGCTCAGTCCCTCGGACATAACCCACAAGCTATCAGACTGGGGGATACCATCCAGCAATTTAACCAACCTCTCCATCTCAGCATCAAACTCCGAAGCGGAGCAGTCTGCGGGGTCCATCTTCTGGTCGTGACCTTCTGTCGTGTGTTATGTGCAGGCAGGAATGGAGGAACCAAAGTGCAGACACTCGGAGGCAAAACGTGAACTCAAAATAGCTTTATTGCTGAACATAAAACAACTAAGTGAAAATATCAATAAACTAAACAGGCAGGCTGGCAAACAGAACACACAGTGTGGGATGAGAGCAAACATGAGGGTAGATCACAGCACAGACAAAGGAAAACACGGGGCTTAAATACACAGAGGGAGCAATCAGGGAATAGCAGACAGGAGGGAAACATATGTGGGACAAATCAGGGCTAACAAGACAAGGGAAGCAAAACCAGATACATTAACATGAGACACAGAATTTCAAAGTAAAATGGGAAACATAACACAGAGACATGGACTTGACAAGGGGATAGAGCTGACAGTGGAGACGGAATAACCAAAGAGACAGAAACCAGAAGACAGAATTCTAAGAAACCAAATGACTAGAAAGGATAAATAATGGCAAAATCAAAGTTCAATAATAATGTAAAACTCACTTGTTCTTACATAGGTGCACTTATTCTTTGCTACGGTACTTTACTGTTCCAATGAAACAAGAAGACCGCTTTTTAAAGTACATTTTTGTCCATCTTGTGGTCTCATTTGGCATATTCTTTTAATATCTTAGAGCTATTTCCAGGGGGAAGAATGTTAGATACGGTTTTTAAATCAGGTTGTGATCTTAAAGTCAATCTCACAGCACTGATTTTAGAGCAATGTGCACCAGTTGTAATGTCAATTAGAATTCCAAACTGTCTCCAGTATTGGTTATGTACCGCAGAAGTTTCAATTCACTTTTATCCATGCATCACCAAATTACAACAACAGCCAGCTGGTAGTGAGACTGTTAGTCACACACGGTGGACAGAAAGCAATTTTTGAATTTAGAAAAAATAAAATGACTCAATTAACATTTATGGTTTTATTTATTATTGCACCTTTTTCCCCAGTCTTCTTACAACTATGACAAAGTGTGAATGGACTGTATGGGGGACCGTACCTTAACTGTTAAGCTCACCATTTTAACATGATGTGTACATTACTTAGACAATATAAGCATGGCAAGAAGTTTATGACTTATCTTATATAACATCTGTTTTTCTTTTCTCAAAGAAAAGACAGAAAACTTCACAATATGTTCTTTTCGCTATATGTTATATTTTTCCTTTTTTTTATATCTAAACAATGTTGAGGCAATTGGATTGCTCAAATGAAAATATTTGATCTCTTATGTGTTTTTGTCATGTTGTTCAAAATTCAGATGATGATAGAACAGGAAGCCACAAAGCAACCATATTTTTCTCAAGTTTAACTCAACTTAATATTATTTGTATGGCCATATTTCAACAACAGTCTGCTACTTAATGTTTCTATATGCATTGTGCATTTCATAGGAATTATTGTTTTATGATTTGGTTTACTCTGCATTTGGTTCAGATAATGTGAGTTAAAGTTGTAGACATTCAGAAAAACTCTACTATGGTTAGATGACTATAAAAGAAGTTGTCACGGTTCTGGGTCTTTGTGACCCAGCATTTTGAGTTCTTGTATTTTTATATTATGGTTTATGTTCTAAGTCCTTGGTTTTACTGTTTTGATTATTGTCATTTCCCTAGGTTTCAGTTATGGTTGTCAAGGGTTTAGTTCTTATGTTTTGTGAGATGCTTCCTTATGTTCCATGTTGTGTTTACTGTGTCTTTCTGTCCCATGTTTCAGGTCCCTATGTTTTGTCTCCCCAGTCTGTTAAGTTTACATGTCTTGAGTTCAGTCAGTGTGTTTCCTGTTTTACTTTGAAGAGGTCCTGTGTTCCTGTGTTTAGCCTTAGACTCCCCTTGTGATGTCGTTATGTTCATGTGTATCAGCTGTTTCCCAATGTGTTCCCACTTCCCTCATTATCCTCCTGTGTGTATTTAGTCTGTGTGTTTTCAGTCATTCCTTGCCAGGTTGTCTGCTCCACGTCGTGTCTTCAGGTATCTGTGTCAGTTCGCCATGTTTAAGGTTTAGGTTATTGTTTAGTTTCACTCATGCCCTTTGTTTGTATTTATTTTGCCAGCCTTAATAAACTGCTCGTTTTCTGTTAATCCAGGTCACGTTTCACATTCTGTGTTTGGTCTGCATTCGAGTCCTTTTTCGCAGCACATACAATCTGCCTCAGCCAGGCTGTGACAGAAGTAACCTGGGACAACAGCTTTCACTTTTCATTAGAAAAGCATTTCTTTGTTTTTGTTGGACATAATAAGCCTGTCACTAAACAACTTATTCAGATCGGCTCTGCTATTTTAACAGTTGACCCAACCCTGCTCTCCTATCACCATATGAGAAAATTATCTTGTGAGTCTTCTTAGAGAGAAACAAACATGCTGCCATGAGACTCAAACAAATATAATAGAAAGTTGGACAGTGATGTGAAAAAACCTGTAACACCTGTGGGTTACACCCAAAATGTTTTCATTCACTCGTGTTAATGAGCTAACAATGAACCACATGTACTGCTGTCAAGAAATATTTTTGTCAGTCAAATGTTCAGTCAAACCAATGTTGTGATGGAGAAAAGCACAAAGTTCTGTGTGAATGTTTTAATCAGCCAAACTAATTGTTTGATTTCAGCCGATGCTCATGTGTTACTGCCACTGTTTCACTTCAGAGTTGGCTGTGGAAGTTTTTTTGTTTGTTTGTTTTTTTTAACCTTAGAATGTTTCACCCACTCTTGTGAGCAGAATCTCTGATTCAGTGAAGGGACTTTACTAACATATCAGTATTGATGTTTCCCCTATTTTGAAAGATAACAAAACTATAACTAGTATTTAATTATTTAGTACTTTAATCAGACTACCTCTGTTGCGGTCCCTATTGTCTTTGTTTTCTTCTGTTAAGCGTACTCTCATTCTGGCAGGTGTGTTTTGTTTCCAGTTCAGTTTCCAGCCCTCCTAGTTTTGATCTTTGAGTTAAAGTTCTGCCTCCACGAGTCTGCATATTGGGTCCTTTTCCCTGCCTGCCTGCACAGCCATGAGAACCTTAGGGGAACCATCCATGAAACCTCTGTAGTTGATGGATGACATGGCCACCACTGGTCTAATCTTTAAATCTCACCCACTCTTGTGAGGAGAATCTCTCAGTCAATGAAGGGACTTCATCTTAATGTGATGTTTCCAAAATAATAACACATTTATAACCAATTATTTATTACTTTAATCCAAGTACACAATGGGTTGTTCAAGACAATTTCAACTCTTACCTGTGCAGCTGACACTGCATTTATAACACCATAGCTGACACACCTCCAGTAGTTGCACAAAAGGTTCATATATTACAAAGACAGAGCGACACAGTCTGCACACATCCACACAGCCTTTGCCTGCACCAAAAAGAAGCATGTCGTACAGTAAGTTTATACTGTAATAGTTTGATTTATTTGTGTCCGTAATATAAGCTTAGTCCTGGCAAAAAGGAAGATTATTGGATTATCTTGGAAATATTTGTTCAAATAAAGTGTTTACATTTCATGTATAGTGTTGCTTAACAAAAAACTTTGATTCACTATTTTCACAGCCAAGATTTCAGTTGTCATCTTTGGAAACACAGAGTCTTTGAAGAAAGCTCTAATAACCAACATCTTGGGGAAAGATTTGTCTGTGCTACCCATGAGAAAGATTCTGAAAAACACTGAGATATATGAGAATTACACATATGAGATCACATGTACACCTGACTTTGACATATTCTGTGATGACATGAAGGAACTATTTTCTAAGAATTCCCACAGTGACATGTGTTTGTTGGTGGTAGAGGATGGGTTTTCACCAGAAAATGTGGGAAAGCAAATAGACGATTTGAGCAAGAAAACTGGAAAACCAAGAGAAGAGTTCACAGTTGTACTGCCACTGACATATGAACCCTCAGATTACTGTTTCAAATCCTGCCCCATCCAGCAGCTTTTCAGTGAACTGGACAAACTGGCTAAACACAGACAACCTCAATCAACAGATAACAGGTAAAACTGAAAGTAGAGACTGACTGATTGTCAGAGTTAACTTCATGGAAACCAGATTTAAAGCACATTCTTTTTAACTGTTTACAATGTTGCTCTGAAATATTTTGGAAATGTATTTTATAAGGAGAGTCTGACTTGTTTACTCAATTGTAGCAGCGGCCATGGATTACAAACTATGTCAAACATGCCAAAGACAGGTAGACCCCATCTTTCACAGTATCAGTATCTTCAGTGAAGGTGGATTGTTTAACTGAAGTAGTAAGTTTTATATGACCTTTTAATTCAGGTGGCAGTCATGGCAAAGATTCCTTCACTGACCCCAAGAAGTGTTTAAAAAGTAAGACCAGTGCTTTTCTGATGTGTTTGAACTTACAGAAAGCAAAATATTGCAAGAATATTCTACTGATGCTAGCCAAGTTACTGTGATTAAATGCAGCTTCACATTTATTTATTTATTGTATAGCAAAACAACTGATTTCTCTCAAATCATTATTGCTATACATCAATACAGGAAAACACACTGGTACTACAGTAAACCTTGTTCTACTGGGAATGGCTGGAACTGGAAAGAGTGCAAGTGGAAACACCATCCTCGGAAAGAAGAGCTTCATGTCTAAACCCAGTTCAAAGCCGGTCACCACAGAATTCCAGGTGGCAGAAACTGAGATGAATGACTTACGTGTACGTGTGATTGATAGCCCAGACATCTTTGATGATGACACTGAAGCATCAGTTTGGGACAAACATGTAAAAAAGTGTAAACAGCTCTGTGAGTCAGAACCCTGCGTGTATGTACTCGTGATGCATGTGAGCAGATTTACAGATTGTGAGAAAGACATCATGGAAAAGTTAGAAAAAGCTTTTGGGAGAGAAGTTAAAGAAAAAACAGTTGTTCTGTTCACACGGGGAGACGACCTGCAGCAGGCAAAAATGAGCTTGAAGGATTTCCTGCATTCCTGCCAACCTGGTCTGAGGGAAATAGTTGAAAAGTGTGGAAACAGGTGTGTTCTCTTTGAGAACAGCAGGTTGAGTTCACAGGAAGTTGGAAAGCTGATTGACACGGTGATCAGGCTGTTAGAATAACAGGCAATATAACCTCAGGGGTCAGATAAGATTAATAAAGCAGATGTTTTCTGTAACAATGCAAATTGGTAGACAATACAGGCAGAGATGTATGGTTAAAATTTGTTCATTTTAAATTGTTTTACTGAATTGGTCAAATAAAAAAAGCTTAGCGCTTTGTGAGGATCTATAAAATGTAACAAATTAACAAATTCATATAAAAACGGACAAATTAATGTTGAATGCCTCTTGATGCATCCTCAATCATCCAGATAAGGAAATCTGAAAAAGTTGATTGTGTTCATCTGGACGTAGCGTTTTCAGTGGGAGAAATTTTTCGTCACTCATCCAAGTGACTTCTTCAGTCTCAGCTGACTGCAGGTTTCCCCAATCTTATAAACAGTACGTGCACCCCGTGCACGTTGGTGTAAGCTTTATCCAGGCAGTTATGTCCTCTTGTTGGGAAGTTCACATGCTGATGGAATTTGGGGAGAACTGTCTTGAGATTCTTGTGGTTGAAGTCGCTACGACAAAGAAACCTTCCGGGTGCGCAGTCTGGAGCTTGTTGATAGCTTGAGACTGTTCTGCTAGTGCCAAGTTAGCATTAGCATTTGGTGGAAGATATACTGCTATTACAAGTAGCGAGGAAAACTCTCTCGGTAGGTAGAAAGGGCGACACTCCACAATTTAAAAAATCCACCTGGGGTGAGCAGTGGTGACTCACTTCAGCTGAGTTCATGCACGATAGTTTGTTGATGTATATGCACAAACCACCACCCCGGCTCTTGCCAGATAAGGAGCCTTTCTGTCGGCTTGATAGCATGCTAGCCCGGTTAGCTGGATAGCCGAGTCAGCAATGTCCACATTCAGCCATGTTTCCGTGAGGATGTAAACACAACAATTCTTAAATTCACTTTGGGTCGAGTGCTGGAGCCACAGATAATCCATTTTACTGTCCAGGGAGCGAACGTTAGAGAGCAGGATGGATGGGAGTGCTGGTTGGAAAGGGTTAGCCTTTAGCCTAGTGCTAGCACCGGCACGCTTTACTCGCTTTTTTTTTAGGTGTGCAGCGCTTGCATATTGGCCAGCTGTGCCTCGCTGCCTCGGTGGGGGGGTGGAGTTATTATATAGATTAGTAGTGTTAGCTTGCTGCATTATATAGAACAATAGTAATGTCTTGCTGCATTATAGTATAAGATTATTATCTTAGGGTCAGGCCTTCGTGTAAGGACAGGGTTCTGTTTAGCTGTAGGAGAAAAAGTAGTCAGACAGAGAGCAGCATTTAAAGGAAATGGTACAGAACAAACAGCGCTAATGGCTGTCTAACACATCTAACACATCTGGATAAGTATAGACAAAGATATAGATCAGTGTAGATTAGAAAGTAGAACTAAGTAGTGAAGCTTAAGTTGCATAGAGAGTTCGTGTGAAAGTCACCCACACATAGAGGAAATGAAGGCATGTGCAGGGAAATAGAAATAGAAGTTGGGGCAGATAACCATACAAGGAGGTGTGTGTATTGAAACTGTGCATGAAGAATGGGGCAACAACACAGAGTACTAAGAAAACAGGATAGGCAAATGCTGAATGAGGAACTCTGAAAGAAGTATAAATGTAACGGATCCAGGGACTGCCCCTCAGATCTGCTTAGGCTGTTATGCTGTGCATGTCTGCCATGTACATGGTGAAATAAAGAATTGTTGAATTGAGTTGTTCTGTCTCAAGTTGTTTTCTTGTACCAGGTCAGAATCAAAGGATCGGGGAGGGAATCTGAAAATCCCATCAGGGGGTTAACAAACCCAGACTCCAGAGTTTCTCTGTTGGCAGATAAGTCGTGGAAATTGTGCTATTTTTCCTCATTCTGAGCAGGAATTGTCTATTGTAGGTGGTACGCATCGTACCCCAGTCGCGAAACAAAACCAAACTAAAACAGTAACAATATAAACACTGAATTTTGCTGCAGTACAATCAGCCGCTGCATGCTTGTGGTGCTGCTATACCACTGAGTGATATAGCAGTGGGTCATGCTCACCATCCAGATTTCGACAAAGTTGACCAAACAAATGTGAGTTTTGGATTTCACAAATTAACTGCAGTGATAGCTGTGTTCAAAACAGAGTGATGATCTGGTTTCATGTCTTTTCATCTGCGGCCTTTTATCACTGCTGTGCCATATGTACAAATAGTTAAAGTTTACCCAGCTCAGTGTTGATTCAGTTATAAAAGCATCTACAAGTCTTAATATTTCTTCACCAGTTGTCCTGCCCGATACCTCGTTGTAGAAAAGAAAATCCTCCAAAATGTCTCCTTTCCAGGGATAGCGCATCAAAGCTATCAACTGAGCTGCACTGAAAATGTCTGTCAATTTGTCCAGCTGAATAGAAAATTTCTCACACGAATGCAGTCTATCCAGTTACTGTTCTTGAATGTCAACTGATAATTCTTTTATCCTCCTAATTGCATCATTTGAAAGCTGTACAGCTTTCAACTTATTAGTTGCATCTGTGCCAAGTAGACCTTCACACATGTCCACTGCAGCTGGAAGCACAAAGTCTAGTCCAGTTAACTTTGACTTCTTACTTTTAGTGACTAGCTGAGCCAGATACGAAGGCCTCTGAGCTCTTTCTGAAGTTGTTGTCAGGTTCACCATTCGCTTTTTCTGATGAAGGTAATCTTGACCCCAAAAAATCTTTTAAAGTTTTATCTTTAAACTCCGAGTGCTTTGTGATGAGATACTTCATTGCTTCATTTGCTAACACTTGAAAACGCACAACAAATTTTGGTCTTCCATCATCATTCTCGATAAAGCCAAACTCAAAGGTAACTGTGGTCTAATTTTAACTGATTTGACTTTTGCATTACTTGATGAAGTGACAGACTTAAAAACATTGTGCTAATTAGCTCAAACCGGATGATGCACATGTATTTATGTGCCGCTACATGCCGTACAGTTTTTACCAGTTCGTTACACTTCCGTTCGACTTGTTCGGAGCCCCCGCCACTTTTCAGTGTCTCATGGACCGGGTGCTGCGGCCGCACGTTGCATATGCTGCCGCCTATCTGGATGACGTAATCATCTATAGTGACATGTTGGCGGAGCATGTGCGGCGGGTGGCTGCGGTGCTGGAGTCTCTGAGGCAGGAAGGGCTCACGGCCAACCCGAAGAAGTGTGTGGTTGGACACAGGGAGGTACAGTATTTGTGGTACCACTTGGGGTGCGGGCAGGTGCGTCCTCAAGTGGAGAATACGGCAGCGATTGCATTCTGCCTGTGCCCTAAGACAAAAAAGGAGTTGAGGCGGTTTCTGGGGCTGGCTGCCTACTACCGGCGGTTCGTGCCCGGGTTCGCGGACCTGACCAGCCTATTAACCGAACTCACCCGGAAGGGTGCCCCGTATCTGGTCCAGTGGACGGAGCAGTACCAGGCAGTGTTTGTGTAGGTTGAGAGGAGTAGAAATATTTCACTGCTATTATTTGCTGCTATTTTTATAATCATCATTACCATTTCATGTTAATAGTGATGTTGCATTTAGATGCATTCAGATGTTCAAATATATTGGTATCATATTAGTCTTTATTACAGGTCCAAGAAGAACCACTTTAAATTGTTGAGTTGAATTTATAATTTTAAAGGCTTTGGAATGTTTTTATATTCTTACACATAGTCTTCAGTGGGTGACAGACGGAGTTGCAGGCTGACAGGAAACACGTCTGCAAGGCATGCTTTTGCAGAAGTGAAACCGAAAGCAGAGTGAGTGCAAGCCAAAGAGTAGGGTGTTTATTATGCATTTATCTTTGATTTAAGCTTTAAGTAGTTGTATTAGATTGAAACATTTGTTTTATACATTTTACATAGAAGTTAAGATCATTACACACAGGATGGCCTTAGCCTGGTTGCTTGAGTTGAGGTCAACTAAGGTGCAGAGAGCATCTGCGCACAGACAGACGAGACATACACACACATACAGACACAAATAGAGAGGTCACGACACGTACGCAGTACACAGCACGCACGCGCCCCCGCACGTGCACGCACACACAAATTAGATAGACTCATTTAGTAGGTAAGAGTGAATGATGTTTTGCTTATGGCTGCAAAGTCGAGGTGTACGTGTTAGTCTGTTCCAGGAAGTACACCAGATGTCCCAGAGATGAGCGACAGCGAGGATGGAGACAGGAAGCATCTGCCTTCGAGGCGAAGAAGATGTTCTGTTTTAGACTATGTTAAAAGTCATTGTGGTTTTGAGTTGACGTATGCTTTGTTTAAGTCTGCCTGGTAACAGGAAGACTGCCAACCCTATAAAACCTTTGTCTAATTATTGTAAGTTCAGTTCGACGCTGAAATCTGCACAGCGGTCGGACTCACACATGTGTTCATTAAAATGCCGTCTAATTGCACACGCCCGGATCAGTGTTTATTTATGGATTCCTCCTCAACATTTTTGAACCCTAACAAGGTGAAATGGGCTCTCTGTGGAGAGCCGCTGCTGTTCACACCTTACTTCTCCCTCCCTTTTTATCTGCAGACTAATGCTTTGAACAGAGGGCTGAGGGTCGTTTTGTCCCAGCAGGTAGGGGGAGCTGACCGGCTGGTTGTCTATATCAGCCGCAAGCTAACGGACCAAGAGTCACGGTAAAGTACCGTGGAGAAAGAGTGCCTGGCAATTCGGTGGGCGATCGACTCCCTTCGCTACTACCTCCTGGGAGGTCCATTCACCCTCCGCATGAAGGATGCCAAAGCCCAGATCACTCAGTGGTATCTGGCTTTGCTGCCTTATAAGTTCAAAGTGATCCATAGGCCGGGCGCGCAGATGGTCATGGCTGAGTAGGTTCGGCTGGATAGGCCCCAGCCTCAGTCGGGTGGTGGGGATGCGTGGAAAGGGTGTGGTCTCTGGCCGGCTGCAGAGGAGGGGTGAACAGGTGTGCTGGGGAAGACTGATTGACTGGTGACTCTTTTTACGTTCACAGTAACTGTCGGGGCAGGAGGAGCGGATGTGACAGCGGAGTGGGAGTGTCTGTTTCCCGTGTGTTGTGCTGAAACTAGGGGTGGGCGATATAAACGATATACGATAGAAACGATATAGATTTGGCCAACGATAGAGATTTTGACTATATCGCGATATCGCGATAGCGCATGTTGATGATGTCATCAAGCTGCGCCTGTTTTGGTAGAAAGTATCACAGCGGCTACAACCATTATCATCAGTAAATTATGTTCTCCTGACTGAAGTTTGGTCCGTGTATAGCATCCTGCTATGCAATTGCATTTGTCCCTGACCACCAGAATCCCACACGTTAACTTTTATCGAGTGGAAAAAAAGTTGACGTTCATCCTCCAGCTTCACTGTGCTAGTGTTATGCTAACATAGCTGTGTCGCTAGCAATCACGTAGCACAACATTATATACCAGGTAGTCCAACTTCGGTAACCCTGCAAACGCCACTGCTGTTTAGTGTTTCTGTCTTCACTTATGTTGGAAGTGGTAGCAGAGCTGTACGTTTTAATTAGTTTCAAAAATCTCAGTCAGAACATGGTATGAAATGTTTAGGTATAAACTAGCGAGCTAACTTCCTGTTAACTTCTAACTCCGTTAAATTTAATAAATTCTGTTTTCATGGATGCATGGATGTTAAACTTAATTGTTACACCCGATAAAGCAGCAACGCTGATGATTTAATTAAAGATGAAAGAATTTAGACTGTTTTTAACTCTCAGTGTTCGTTTGACTTTGGGAACTGAAGTGGACGGAGTTTTGGACCCAGATTACTCCTCACTACGGCAGCCGTAATGCTCTGACAATCCATCAAGCAGTCCATCAGCAGGCTTACCAAAGTTGTACTAAAACATTTTTTAACAGATTTCTACACGCCAAAATCGGTTCAAGGTCAGTGAGCACAACCAGAATTCATACATAAGGCACACTCTCGATTTTTGAGAAAATTAAAGGATTTTAAGTGTGCCTTATAGTGTGGAGAATACGTTATACAGAAGAAAAGAATATATCGTGATATATATCGTTACCGCACATGCTTCAAATTATATCGCGATATGAATTTTAGGCCATATCGCCCAACCCTAGCTGAAACCACAGTAAATAGTGTGATTAAATAAAAGTGCTGTCACCACGACAGTGGACTTGTTGTGTACGTGTGTTGGGGTACGACTTCACACTCATTATAATCAGAATATAAAAAGTTCGCTTGTTGCAGGTACTGGAAAAAAGGTGGTTGGGACAGTTCTTATACTTTGGGAAACCTTCTGGAATAATCTCATTTAAAATCTCCAGATTACTTAGGTACCTGGCCACTCTCTTTCATTCACTGTTTTACCTTCCTTCTCCCTCTCCTCCAGGTAACACCACTCAACGATATATAAATGTAGCACTAAATACATGGAAATTTATGCTAGTGAGGATGAGGACAAGGTGCCAGGCTGTTGTGGTCATGGTTAGTGAACATTCCCCAAAGTTCCCTATTTGTTAAATGAATAAATTGTTAAACTGCCAACACAGACTTCAATCATCCAATTTAATAAATGACACCTAATAAGATTCAATAGAAGAATAAGCTGTTTGGCATAGGCACAGAAGGTTTGACAAGTTTTTCATAGGCACATAGACAGACAGCACAGAGGCTCTAAACATGGCAGCACAGGAACGAGCTCTGAGGAAAAGATCCATAGAGGCTGGGGTCTACCACACCAGGCAAGACCCCAGGTGCAGGCTGTGTAAAGATGCCCCTGAGACAATCCAGCACATAACTGTAGAGAGTTCTCCTGCCTGTAGCTCTGGCTCTCTGTCTAGCGTATTGCCCACATGTTGCGGGTTTATGTGGTCAGCAGAGGCCCGCTCAGTGAGCTGACACTCCATGGCTGCCCACAGTTGTCTCGTTCCCGAGTTCACTCTTGCTGCTCCCTTGTCCGTGGCTGGTGCGGAGCGAGTGCTCGGACCTGGGGACAGGCCTTCGGGTCATGTCCCGGCCGAGCTGCTGCGGTTGCTGCAGGCTGTGTTCCCCTGGCGTTTTCCTGCGGTTCCCACAGGGTGTCACACCAGTCGGACCACACTGTGTCTGATACATCAGATGGCAAGTGTGAGTTCTCCAGTCTGCAGTGCCGGCTCCTTGTCCAGTGTATTGCCTGCGGGTTGCTGGTTTGTTCACCTTACCTCAGTGTGCTGAGCTTCCTGGCTAGTGCATTGTCTTATTCGAGTTCACTCTTGCTGCTCCCCTGTCTGCAAACAGCGTGGAGCAGCTGCTGGGCGCTGGGGATGGACCTTGGGTTCACATCCCTGTCTTGGCCCTCTACTTCAGTGGCTGTGCTGCTGCAGGGTGTTCCCCTGGCATCTTGCCCGCGTGCTGCATGGTTAAGTGGCCAGCAGGGGTGCCCTCGGTGAGCTGTAACTTACTGGCTGTGCAGAGTAACTGCTTGGCCCTGGTGACAGACCTCTGGGTCGCGTCCCTACCTCGGCCCATTACCTTCAGTGGCTGCGCTGCTGCTGCAGGTTGTGTTCCCCTGGCGTACAGCCCATGCTTCGCCGGTTTACTTGACAGTCGGTACTTGCTCTGTCTGATACGTCAGCCGGCGAGCGAGTGTTCTCAAGCCTGCAGTGCCGGCTTCCTGTCTGGAGCATCACGGTGGGCCATGTTCCTGGCTGTGCACGAGTGTCTTGTTCTCGAATTCACTCTTGCTGCTCCGCTGTCTGTGGACAGCGCATGGTGGCTGCTCGACCCTGGGGAGGAACTTTGTGTTGAGTCCCACTTGGCCTTCAGCGGGCTCGGCCGCCAGTCCCCCTGTGTTCCCCTGACGAGTGAGAGTTCTCCAGTCTTGCCCATGTGTTGTGGGTTTATGTGACCAGTGGGGTACCCAATCGGCAGCTCGGTGGGCTACGCTTCTCCTCTGCTCCGGGGATTCCGGATTTGGGCCCTGAGGATCTCGGGTCCCAGCTGAAGACCTTTTGAAGATGCAGCACCCGCACTCAGGACGTGTCCTCCCTTCGACCGCCCCTGTGCTTTCTGGTATTCCGTCGGGCTAGGCTGCCACCCACCTCCCCTGTCTGCAGCGCAGTGCAGGGTGCCCTGGCCGGGTCTGGGGCTGGACCTTCGGGTTGCTGGCGAGGCCATGACCGGGGTGGTCTGTGTATATATGTACAAGTTGGTACCTTCACTCTGGGTTCTGTTGTCCTGTCTCCTCGCAGGATGTCTCACAGAGTTACCCCATACATATGGAATATGTAACGGACTGGAGAGACAGTCTCGATATAATAGAAAACGTATGGTTACATTGTAACCGTCTGTTCTCTGAGTGTGGCTGGGCTAGCAGGAGTGTGTTAAAGAAGTATTCACACACCATGACCAAGAAGGGGGGGGTCATACCCCGTTACATATGGAAAATGTAATGGAGTGGAGAGATAGTCTCTCACTCAGAGAACCAAGGTTGCAATGTAGCCGTACGATATCTCACAGCTTCTGATGCTGCAGGTTTTGTCACTCTCCAACCAAAATTCACTGAACCAGAAGTAAAAGAAGATCAAAACTATGGTTCACATTTGATAAACATTGTCATTAATTCCCTCTTACTTTTGCTGTTTTGCTTCCACCATGATAAAAATGACACTTCCTGCAGCTCTCCATCTCACTCAAACAAGTTCTTTAAGAACAGTTTCCTATCTAAAAATCAGTTTTTTGCATTATTCACTTGCTTATTAAGCACGAGTCTACCGTTGTTCTGGGCTGTCAGCCACTTTCTTTTTTCTTTTTTTCTTTCTTTTTTTTTTCAAAAATGACCTCTGATAAGAAAGCCACATTTCTGCTGTTTAATATTGAGGAAATTTAAACTTTTTAATTATGCCAAATAGCCAAATTGCTCTAATAAAACCTTTAACTTTGCTCTGCTTCACTTCAGCAACATCAGGTAATGTTGATATTTTAATATGAGGATATTCTTTTAAAATTTCGATAGAACAGTAGCAGAATAACGTCCTCGTACGTGGATATCAGGCCCCTGGAGAGCAAAACTGAGTATTTTGGTCTAAGTAACCCAAAATGTGATGTCCACATATGTGGACGCCAGGTCCTTTTGGAAAGAGAGGCATTTTTTGAAAAATGTATTGATAGCAATGTGGAATATTGTTACACAGTAAAAAAAACAACTACACATAAAATAATTACACCAAAAGATGTTTTGGTTTTTCTTTTATTGAAAAAAGGTTTATTTTATTTTAGTTCAGTTTAGTTAAATTAGTTAGTTTATTTTATTGCATTGTAAGCATAATATAAATAAAACTGAATTGGATTGAATCCTGGAAAAGAACAACGGGACATGAAAATCTTAGCTTTATTGAATTTGTTTTTCCAGTTTACAAAGGTTAACAAGCTTTCATTGCCTCATTTGACAAATCTATAAAAACCATAAAAGGTCATTCTTCTCTTCTTGTCTGTATGGTAATTCATATGATTCAGGAAAAGGACTAGATGTTACAATCCCTGACAATGCATTGCTCTAAATGGAGAAAATATTGGGGGATGGCTGTTATGAGGAAAAGCAGCTCAGAAACTTTACCAGCAGCACACATCGTTGTGTGCCTCAACTTTCCTTCTTTTACCCAAGCTAATCTGCCATTTTCCCTTGGTTAAGTTTAGGGATTAGAGATCTGATCCAAATTATCATATTAAAATTTGGGACACATCGTCAGTAGTGGACCTTTGATTCATTGGGTGTTTCGGCCATTATCACTAGACACCCTCATCCAAGGAGGCCCTGCTAGGGCAGAACCCCCGATGTACCTCTTCAAGATAATGATTCACTCAATGCTCTATAAGTAAAAAAAAAAAAACTTTTCCAAGCACTTCAACTTATAAATTCTTCTGGTCTTTGAGTATTGTGTTTAACACCTTCATTAGTTTTTCAACCTGATCAGGACCTGATTTGTTGTTCTCAAAGAGAACACACCTGTTTCCACACTTTTCAACCATTTTCTTCAGATCAGGTTGGCAAGAATGAAGAAAATCCTCCAAGCCCATTCCTGCCTGCTGCAAGTCGTTTCCTCGGGTGAACAGGATGATTGTTCGTCCTCTAACTTCCCTCCCAAAAGCTTTTTCTAACTTTTCCATTATGTCTCTCTCACCATCTGTAAATCTGCTCACATGCATCACAAGTACATACACACATGGTCCTGACTCACAGAGTTGTTTGCACCTTTTCACATGTTTGCCCCTAACTGATGGTGCAATGTCATCATCAAAGATATCTGGGGTATCAATCACATTTACGTCTACACCATTGATCTCAGTTTGTACATTCTGGCACTTTGTGGTGACCGGCGTTGAACTGGGTCTAGAAACAAAGAGTTTCTGTCCAAGGATGGTGTTCCCACTGGCACTCTTTCCAGTCCCAGCCATTCCCAAAAGAACAAGGTTCACTGTGGTGCCAGTGTGTCGTCCTGCATAGATGTGTACCAATAATAATGTAAGTGAAAAAACTAATTATGCTACATTAAAAAAGGAATCAATGTAATCTTGTACACTACTATTAAAATACAAAAGAATGCGGTTATCATTAGTGAATCTTTATTGCTGTGTTTTTCATTAAGTGCTCTTTGTTTCAGAAATCATCTAAACAATGCTGATTGACTGAATAACCCACTAATATGTGCTTTATAAAGTACTTAAAAGCGATTGTGGTTTACCTGTCTTTGCCTCATTAGTGTGCGGTCTTGTTATACATTGTGATTCACGGTCCCAACTACAAGTTAGATATAGAATAAATACAACTTCATCAGGAAGCTGGTTTTTGTGTCATAAAAAATTATTACTATAATAGTATGCAAGCATTTCAGAGTATCTCTATAAGCTACATTTATAAACTATTTCATAGCATACATGAACCCATATAAAGACATTACGTTCACAACTTGATTTACATGCTAAAGCTAAATCAAAAGTGCTCAACTTTAGCTTTACCTCAGTGCTGCCGGTTGTCTGTCTTTAGTTTTGTTGCTTCTGAATATGCTGAAAAAGCTTCCCATGATGCAGAATTTGAATAACCTGTGGGTTCAAATGTCAATGCCAGCTCAGTTGTTTTCAGATGATTCACATATACCTTAAATCTATTGTTAACAAAGGTCTCTTAAGAGATTTATCATCACAAATGTAAAAATAACTTTTGTCTGAAATCAGAAAAATCAGAATCATTTTCTCTAAATACTGATTTGAAATTGTTTTTTTATTGTTACAAAGCAAATAAATGTACAAGCACAACTTACATTAAGTGGAAGTTGTTCGGTCTGTTGAAGCATAACTCTGTCTGACACTGTCTAAAGCCTGCAGACTGCTGTTCTCCGACTGTATAATACTGGAGGAGGCGTGTCATCTGCTTAGCTATAAAAAGCAACTTGTTGCGTAGCAGTTTTAACATTCATCTCTCACCTGTGCAGTGACAACAGTGAAGAGAAAACATGGCTTTAGTTCCAGCAGGTAAGACTTATTATTAATCACTGTTTTTTTAAATTATTTTCCTAAAGTGTGAAAATTTCTCAGTTTCACTTTGGTTCTTGTTAAATTCTTGTGTATATGGGTTAAATCAAATGACTGAATTGTGTTTCAGGTCCTGATTTGAGGATTGTGATGATTGGAAAAACTGGTGTGGGCAAGAGTGCTGTTGGGAACACCATCCTGGGATATGAGCGTTTCAGATCTTGTCCTTTATCTGTATCAGTGACTGAGTTCTGTCAAAAAGCTTGGGTACAGTGGGGGAAGAGAGTAGTTAGTGTTGTAGACACACCAGGGATCCTGGACACTTCAAAATCAGATGAGTTCATCAAAAGTGAAATCGTCAAATGTGTTGAAGTCTCCTGTCCCGGTCCTCATGTGTTCCTGTTGGTCATCCAAATCGGCCGATTCACAAGAGAAGAGAAAAACTCAGTGGAAGCCCTGCAGGAGCTGTTTGGCCCCGAGGCAAACAAGTACATGATTGTGCTCTTCACCCGAGGTGGTGATCTTGGAAGCGTAACCATAGAGCAGTATGTACGTGACGCTGAGCCAGGGCTTAAACGCATCATCCAAAGCTGTGGAAACAGGTACCACGTATTTGACAACACCAGCAGAGACAGAAAGCAGTTGGTGGAGCTCATCAAGAAGATCGACAAAATGGTGTCAGCAAATAAGGGCACGCACTACACAGACGCCATGTTTAAAGAGGTGGAGGAAGCACGCAAAAAGGGAGTAACAGTGCAGCAGTATAGGTTCACTGAGTCTTTGTGTAAACGTATCAAACTTTTTCGCATCATTCTTGGGAAAGATTAAACTGCTGTGGTTAATTGTAATTATTCTATTCTAAATAGGACAGCTGTTGTTTTACCTACATGAAATATACAATCTGTTCATGATGGCAGACAGAGTGTAGATAGTTTATGTTGATTTCCCATGAAAAAAATAATAAAATAAAATATTATTGATTAAGTGAATTTGTCTTTTAAATTTGAAGAAGAAAGTATGTGAAAGTTAAATAATGATCATATAATCATCATTGTTATATAATAATCATAATATAAGCGGTGCTATTATAATTATTGATTGTCTCTGTTGTATCTATTCTAATTTGTATGTGAGCATCATATCATGGTGATTATGTCTGAGCTGACGTTTACAGTGTTTAAATTTAGTTGTAAATTTGGGAGACACAAGATAAATTTAGTCAATTAAATATTTTATGCAAATGGGACTGTGAATTGTTTTCTGATTTAAAGAATGTGGACTTCAGTTTCTAATGAGAAGTCTTTATTTTGGGTCTATTCTGCTCTGGCTGTTTGTATTAAAAACGTAACAAAAAATTCCCTTTAGGCTCATTATTGTTTGACAATTATTCTTGTAAAGCTTTAGGTAAAAAATTAGTAATCACACCACTTTCATCCGTTATTTGTGATCCTAAGATGACAGTGTCAGAACCAAATATTCAACTGCTTCATTCATTATTATTTTTGCCTGTTTGAATGAGAGAATATTAGATGACATGTATCAACAGGTTTCTAGGTGTATATCTATGTACATAAAAATCACTCTAATATACTGCTTCCCAATCATTAGGATGAAGCTTCTTTTAATATTAATTGTAATGGCTTAATATTATTCATATTACTTTTTTCTTTTACTCTTCTACTGATAGTTTCTCAAAGATTTACTGAACTTTCTTTAAGTTATTTTGGCTATTTAATTGATTTCCTTCATTACTATTTCTTCGGATTTCAAAGTCTGTCCTCACAGGACTGGGAAAACATATTTAAAGACATATTAAAAGAACATGTAAATAATATTTAAACACTTCTGTAGTAAAAATAGCAGACAAACACTTAACTACTGAACCATGTTTTGAAGAAAATGCAAAACATCAGCTGAAATGCAAGAGCTTTAATACATTTAACCTTTAATCATCTTTAATATTTCTGGTTATCACGATAATGAGGTGAAAACATTCTCTGTAGAAACCCACCTAAGGTATTACAGGTATTTCAACATCACTATCCAACTTTCTGTCATGACAGCACACGTGTTCCCTCTAAGAATCATCACTCTGGGAAGACATTCCTTTTATTTCTTTAAGAGTTGGATGCACAACTTAAAATTTATTTAGGATTATCTCTAATCTACACGGGGTACAAAGTGTAATGATCCCTAAGTCCTTTGTGTACTCTCTCAATGCCTCTTTCTCTGACTCTCTGTCATTCTTTGTTTGTTTTGGTGTCTACATCATGGCCTGGACTCATTCCAGCTCCCTGCCCAGCACACCTAAGGATCATCACCCACCTGTTACTAATGAATAATCGCAACCACTTCTTGGCAGTCACTGTCGGCCATTCCTTGCTGGATTGTTGACCTGCCTCGTTAGTAAAGCCCCGGCCCCTTGGGTATTTCATTCTCCTCATGTTTCTGGCTACTTACCGTTTTCCCCTGTGTGCCGGCCTTCCCTGTTCCATCCTAGGCGTGCTGTGAGAGAGTATCCAAATGTTTCCCAAGTGATTTTGATGTGTGGACCGCCCCTTTCTTCCCTTCGTCCGGCCCCCTCCTGTTAGGTGTACATTCCCCTGAGTCTTGTGTTTGGTTTAAGTGAATATAAATAAACCTGTTGAACTTTTTGAAAAGTTCTGCTTCTGAGCCTAGCTACTGTAGCCGGATGGGCTACTCGCTCGCCACTGCCCTTTCTCTCTTGCTTTCTCTCTTGCCCTCACTCTTTTCTGCTCTCTCTCTGTTTGTTATATGGCTAGCTAAGTTAATTACAGGGTGGCACCTGCCATTCATGCCTCCTTTGTCTCCTGCGAGCAGTGTTGTGTGCTGATAAATCTTCAGGTTAAATTAGGTGGTTTTGATCAGGCTACACAACAGCCACAGGTAGGCTGCACATTTGTCCTCCTATCAGGTAAATCTTAGTCCTGTAATGACCCTCAAACAAATGGTCAAACAGAAAGACTCAATCAAGAATTAGAAACAACCCTTCGTTGTGTCATTAATCATAATCCAGCTTCCTGGTCTACACACCTACCATGGGTTGAACATTCACACAGTTACTATGTCTCTGCTTCAACTGGTTTATCTCCATTTGAAGTTTCTCTAGGCTACCAACCCCTGTTGTTTCCAGCCAAAGAAGCCGAGTTGGCTGTGCCCTCGGTCCAACACCGGGGCCATTGTCTCTCCTGCAGTCCAACACACCTGTAGCTGATTCTGGGTAATCAGGTTGAGGATTTAAGCTCCACATTGACTCTCCTTCACTGCCGGTTTTTCAACTACCTCAACTCACCTGGACTCTCCATGTCACTTACCTTCAGCTCCAGCTTCTCTCGGACAATCTCTCCAATCTGGAAACCTCTCGGATCCTTACCTGCCTGCCCTCCAGCCATCTCTCACTCTCTCGGACACAGTGGAACTCAGGTCAGCCAGCTCATACCATTAACTTACCTGGATACTCACCGCTTGTCCCTCAAAGCCAAACTCTACTCCAGCTAAGTAATCAAAATACCAGTTACACTCACCATCTCCAAGCACCCCTGTCCGCTCCACCATCCTAACACTGTTTTCCTCTTTTCTCAGTTCACCCCTCAGACGTGTCTGCCATGCTCCAGGTGCTCCTGTTCAGCCCTTTCCCCCCTTCTAGACCCACGACCTCATCACCGCGCCACCGACGCCACGCTTTAGCACATTCTATATCTCACTGTGCTTAAATGTTCCCTCTAAGCCTAAAGGGAAAAAGAGGGAACACACACATGTGGTTATTCTAACTGGGCTTTTCATCAAGAGTCACAGAAAAGAAGATCAGTCAACAACTAGGGAGGATCAGAAAGACAAACGCAACCATATTGTCATCCCCTATGTAGCCGGTTTATCAGAAAAACTCAGGAGAAGCTTCTCCAAGTATGATATCCCAGTGGGTTCATCCCAAAGACAAAACTCCTAAACACAAACTGAACAACGTAGTGTATGCTGTACATTGTATCGAGGAATGTTCAGGCCTTTACATTGGAGAGACCAAACAGGCACTTCATAAACGCATGGCACAACATAGAAGAGCCACCTCGATGGGACAAGACCCGGCTGTCCACCTGCATCTAAAGGCCAGAGGTCACTCACACCAGTTTTGAGATCCCTTCCCAGATGCCTTAACACCCACTCACATCCTGGGCCATCTGACCTCAGGAAATCACATGATAGGGTGGGGCCAGGTTTCACAGTGGGTTCACCCGAAACCTTGGCTGGTCGTTTTCATACCTTGGCTCATGTGATTAGGTAGAGGATCAATAGGAGGTCCATGTCCCTCTGGGACTCTCCACCATTTGACCACAGACCTGAAGAAGCATCTCGGGTGAGAGGTGAAACATCTTCAAGCAACTTAAAGAATTCCAGACACTTTTCTTTTCAAGCTCCTTAGACTACGATGACCTGGATGACTGAGAACCTTCACAGACAATAAGAGGCAGAGCCTTCAGTTTTCAGGCCCCTCTTCTATGGAACCAGCTTCCAGTTTGGATTCAGTAGACAGACACTATCTCTGCTTTAAGATTAGGCTTAAAACTTTCCTTTTTGCTAAAGCATATAGTTGTGGCTGGATCAGATGACCCTGAATCCTCTCCTAGTTATTCTGCAATAGGTGTAATCTGCTGAGGGACTCCCACAATCTTTTTCAGTCACCTTTTTCACTGACTGTGTGTTAATACCCTTTCTACATTCACCCCATCCAGTCGTGGCAGATGACTGCCTCTCACTGAGGCTCGTTCAGCTGGAGGTGTCATCCTGTTAAAAGGGTTTTTTGTTCCCAAAAGGCATTGAGGCAACTTTTGTGTGGTTTGGCACTGTATAAATAAAAATGGATTGAATCGAAACAATATAAGCTTAAATGCAGCTGTTTATGAGAATCCTGTGGGACAATGTGGAAGGCAAGGGGGAGACAAAGCACAAATTAAATTTCCCAATGAAGTTAAACAAACAAAGTCTGTGGTCAGATTTGTGGTTGTGTTGTGCACAACCACAAATCTGCGAACTAAAATCCAAATTGCATCCTCTACCTCTAGTCCTCTCTTCTCTACTTTTCTATTTTTAAAGTGATGCATTCAAGTATGAGTAAAGACAAAAGACCCTTGAAAAGCTGCTGAGACTGTTCAATTTCTCCTACTACAAGTTAAATAGGACATATCATGTAAATGGTTCTGTATGCATTGTGTATTACATAGGAATTATTGTTTCATGATGTAGTTTAGTCTTTTGAGTTTTGTACCTGTATTGTTTTATCGTAATGGTTTGACTACAAGTGTTTTGGTTTCTGTCTTTGTATTTGGAGCTCCCTCTGTTCTGTGTCTAGTTTGTCTCTGAGCCTGTCATGTGCTTCCTGTTTTATTTTGATAGTCCCAGTCCTGTGTGCAGAGAATCTAGTTTTGCTTTCCCTTGTCTTGTTATGTTTGATTACACCCAGCTGTGCTCTCCTCCCTCGTAATCCCTCACTGTATTTAAGCCCTGTGTTTCTTGCTTTGTCAGTGTTGCGTCATGCTCTTGCACCCTTGTTTGTTTTCCTTCTGTGTTCCTGAGGAAATTCTAGTTCCAAGTTCTGGTTTGTTTTCCTAGTTCATGTATTCTTAGATTCTAGTGTCCAGCCTAGGTTTTAGTTTTCTGCTTTGGATTTTGTTTCTAGTATGATTTTCGCTAAAGCGCAATAAAGCTGCTTCCTTTTGTTCACTCCTCGGTTTTTGAGTCTTGCACTTGGGTCCTTTATCCTGCCAACCACACAGCAGACTGTAACACATTTGGCTCAGATGATGGGAGTTAATGTTGTAGAGCTTCAGAAAACCTCTACTATGGTTAGATCACTATGCAGAAAATAAACAGGGAAAAGAGCACTGACTTTTCATCAGAAAATAATTTCTTTGTTTCTGTTGAATATAAAAACCCTGTTACTAAATGGCATAGTCAAAAGTGCTCTGATATTTAAACATCTGACCCAGCCCTGCTCTCCTATCACCACATCATAAAATTATCTCGTGAGTCTTCACGTGTCTTAGATCGAAACAAACATGCCTGCATGAGACTCAAACAAATACAACAGAAAGTTGGACAGTGATGTGAAAATACCTGTAACACCTGTGGGTTACACCCAAAATGTTTTCATTCACTCGTGTTAATGAGCTAACAATGAACCACATGTACCGAGGAAGGTTTGTTATGAAGAAATATTTTTGTCAGTCAAATGTTGTGATGGAGAAAAGCACAAAGTTCTATGTGAATGTTTTAATCAGCAAAACTAATTGTTTGATTTCAGCTGATGTTCATGTTGTTCTTTGTTCCAGAATTCAGTGTTACTGCCACTGTTTCAGTTCAGGTTTGTGGGGTTTTTCTTTTACTTTAAACATGTTTCACCCACTCCTGTGAGGAGAATCTCTGATTCAATGAAAGGACTTTGCTACCTCACAGAAAATGTCAATGAATCCACATTTTTGTACAGATTTGGCTTTTTAAAGGCATTTGGTCCTAAACTTGATCAGATATAAAACAGCCTGTTTCAGTTTAAGCATTGTTTTCAATAAATTGCACGTTCAAATGTTTTGTCTCACTCACATTTCTTCTTGTTGCTCTACTTGAAACCTTGCAAAACTGTGCAAAATATGAGTTTCCCCCAGTTTTTAAATGGTCTTAAACTTTTGAACGGGACTATATGTTGTGTCACTTTAAGTTGATCCATCCATCCATCAATCCATCATTTTCTTCCCAGACCTCCCTCTCCCCAGCCACCTCCTCCAGCTTATCCGGGAGAACACCAAGGTGTTCCCAGGCCAGCCGAGAGATATATTCTCTCCAGTGTGTCCTGGGTCTGCCCTGGGGCCTCCTCCCGGTGGGACATGCCCAGAAAAACCTCGCCCAGGAGGCACCCAGGGGGCATCCTTGTCAGATGCCCGAACCACCTCAGCTGGCTCCTTTCGATGTGGAGAAGCAGCAGCTCTACTCTGAGCACCTCCCGAATGGCCGAACTTCTCACCCTATCTCTAAGGGAGAGGCCAGCCACCCTTCAGAGGAAGCTGATTTCCGCTGTTTGTATTCGCGATCTCTTTCTTTCGGTCACTACCCACAGCTCGTGACCATAGATGAGGGTACGGGCGTAGATCGACTGGTAAATTGAGAGCTTCGCTTTTACACTCAGCTCTCTCTTCACCACAACAGACCGGTACAGCATCTGCATCACTGCAGCTGCTGCACCAATCTGTCTGTCGATCTCCCGCTCCCTTCTCCCATCACTCGTGAACAAGACCCCTCAGAATATATGTGCAGATATCTTTGTTTTTTATTTTTGTCAGTAGTTTTCATGTAATGTTAAAGACTATCGAGAAAGATTTGTTTTAATACCTTTGTCATGAAGTTGGCCTGTAGTTTTCTCTTTTCAGGAAAAAACATTTCAAACATTTCAATAACTGAAAATGACAACACTACAGAGCATTCATTATAGATTACATCTGCCAGGGTATGGTGAAGGAGGACCCACAACTGCAGACAGAGGCAGCAGGAGGTTTAACCGAAGGCGAGCCCTTTAATGACTCATCAAGAAACTAGACATGAGCAGATATGCAAACCTAAAAGTGAAACTAAACATAAGCAGATAAACAAAGACAATACACGCCCCCCCTTTATATCATTGAACTTCTTACACCTTACTCTGCACCCGGATCCTTAGATCCTTCGTGGTCTTCTGACTATTCCACAAACCTGTTTGATAACAAAGGGGGATCGCGCGTTTCAAACCCTAGCTTCAACATTGTGGAACAGTTTATCCCCCCCACTACGCACCATCAACTCTGTGGCTTTTTTAAGAAAAACAGCTTAAAACACATCTGTTTAGATCGGCATCTGGGCAATGCTCAAGTGTATAATGGGTTTTTTTTATTCCCATGTAAAGCACTTTGTAATAGCTTCCTGTCTTAAAAAAATGCTATACAAACTAAAATTAGAAATGCCCCCCTGGAAAAGCTAACAAAAGGTTTGACAGTCTTGTGAAAATACCTGTAACACCTGTGGGTTACACCCAAAATGTTTTCTTTCACTTTTGTGTTGATAAGCTAACATTGAACCACAAATATTCAGGACGGTCTGTGAAGAAACACTTTTGTTAATAAAATGCTTTGATGGAGAAAAGCACAAAGTTCTGTTTAGTTGATGTTCACGTTGTCCTTTCTTGTGTTATTTCTTTTCAGGTTTGTTATGTTTGTTCGTCATTGTTAGTCAAAGTAAGGATTTGGTGCAACTAACTAGTTGTGCTCCTCCATCTAATAAGACACAGATTTAACTGACTAATATGGTTGTTGTTAAATGACTTCCAACTTTAAAAATAAAAAAAAATCTTTTCCTGTTTGGCAGCTTTCCCACAATTATGATGTGAAAGCACTGTTTCAACAAACACATTCTGCTTTCTAAACCCACTATAGGTTGCTCTTGTTTATGTGTTTCATTTATTTGTTTTTTTAATCAGTTTTAATAAATAGTGTCATTTCAGTTATTACATTATATGTAATAAGGTATATTATTGTATGTTAAGCTGACAGGCAAGGTTAAAAAAAGAGGAGAGAGAGAAAATATAATAAAATTTTCAAGCACAAATAAAATACAATATAAATACAATACCGCTCTAGCCCTTTGCTCTATTCAAAGTGATGCATTGAAGTAATGATAGAAATGAAAGGATTACAGAGACACTGCCAAGACTGCCCACGTTCTTCTTCTACATTCAAAGAAGAAAGTTTAATAGTTCAAAAGATGTAGTAAATATTTTATCTGCATTGTATATTTCATGTGAAATTTTGTATTATACACTAATTTAGTCAGCATTTGGTTCACATAATGGGAGTTAATGTTGTAGAGATTCAGAAAACCTGCTAATCCAGTTAGATCACTGTGCAAGAAGTAATCTAGGACAACAACTTTCACTTTTCATTAGAGAAGAATTTATGTGTTTTTATTGGACCTGATGAGCCTGTTACTAAACAGCCATCTCCGATTATTCAGAACTGCTCTGATATTTTAACATTTGACCCAACCCTGCTCTCCTAGCACCAGATAACAAAATATCGTGAGAGTCTACGGCTTCTTAGACAAAAGAAACATGCTGCTATGAGACTGAAACAATTATAACATAAGGTGAGACAGTAATGTGAAAATACCTGTAACACCTGTGGGTATCCACCCAAAATGTTTTCATTCACTCTTGTGTTAATAAGCTCACAATGAACTGCAAATATTCAGGAAGGTCTGTTGTAAAGAGACACTTTTATTAATCAAATGTTGTGATGGAGAAAAGCACAAAGTTTGTGGGAATATTTGATTCAACAGAACTTTAATTGTTTGATCTCAGTTGATGTTCATGTTGTCTTTTGTTTCACTTTTCTGTGTTTCTAAGACAATTTTCTCTTCAGGTTTGTTAAAGCCTTGTTGTGTGTTCATGTGTTTTACTCACCCTTGTGTGGACAGAAATACAACTCAAACTAAGGTATTGGTGCTACAAACTCATTGTGCTCCTCCACCTAATAAGACACAGATTTAACTCACTAATATATATAGTTAGGGCTGGACCAGGTGACCCTGAATCCTCCCTTAGTTATGCTGCAATAGACGTAGGCTGCCGGGGATTCCCATGATGCATTGAGTTTTTCCTTTCCAGCCACTCACTATGTGTTAATAGACCTCTCTGCATCGAATCATATCTGTTATTAATCTCTGTCTCTCTTCCACAGCATGTCTTTCATCCTGTTTTACTTCTTCACCCCAACTTATATCTTCCAACTTTCCTGTCGCAGCAGATGGCCCCGCCCTCCCTGAGCCTGGTTCTGCCGGAGGTTTCTTCCTGTTAAAGATGAGTTTTCCTTCCCACTGTCGCCAAAGTGCTTGCTCATAGGGGTCATATGATATGATTGTTGGGGTTTTCTGTGTATTTATTATTGTTTCTATTGTACAATATAAAGCGCATATGAGGCGTTTTTGTTGTGATTTGGCGCTATATAAATAAAATTGAATTGAATTGAATTGAATTAATATTGTTCTTATCAAATGACTTCCAACTTTCCTGTTTGGCAGCTTTTGCAGAATTATGATGTGAAAGCACTGTTGTGCCAAACTCATTCTGCTTTTTCAAGATGAGCTCTATGAATCCACTATAGGTTTGTTTATTTGTTTCATTTTTCTGTTTATTTATTTATTTTTATTTGTGTCATTTCAGTCATTACATCATATGTAATAGAAAAAAAAGAGAAGGGGGAGAAAATATAATAAAAGGATGGAGCACAAATGCAAATGTATCGCCGTGTGAAACAGGGGTGTAGGAGGACACCACCTCTTCACCCACCTCCACCACTTCCACCAACACAAGCAACCCAGGCCCCACATCCAAAGACAGTTAGGAAGCACCCATCCTAATCCTCCACTGCCACCAAGAGGCAGACATGCAGACACTCCAAAACAGCAACCACAGCTCTCCAGCTCCCAGGAAGCCAGACAGTCGTAGTCACACTGATTATTGTAACAGCAGCTGAGTGACTTTTTCTACCGGGGGAAAGAAAAAATGTAACGGACATAATATAGAATGCAAGTAACACATCTGCTGCAAGTAAATAAAATAAATAAATAATAATCAACAGTGTGAAAGGGCAGCACTGTACAGTACCTAAGTTTTAAATGTGATACTGAAATGTGTTTGTGGTTTAAACATTCTGGTCAGTAAGATTGGAAAAGAGCTACTGTATTAAAGTCTAGTCTATATGGAGGCAGGAAGAAAAGCTGGCAAAAATTCCAACCCTGTGAGTTAACAGACTTACCAAGATTGCAACTGTGGGACATTCTTATGAGTTATAATTGAGTATTTAATGAATTGCTGTTTATTTTTGGAACTTGTAACCCCACAGTGTCGTCCAGGAATCAAGAAATTAGTAAAACACAATAAAATGGCATCTAGACTTCTGTATCGTTACATTTCAGGCGTTCCGACCCTGTGAAGTTTTTTTTATTCTTCAAGTCAACAGTTTCTTCTCAGAAGAGGCCATGCTCTCATAATTGCCCCAGATTAAGTGTTTTATTCTGATGTTATTATATTCCGTAACTGATTCCTTTCATAGAAAGAAGACACTGTTTAGTTTATTAAGGCCCTTGAAAGATGCATAGATTTGTTTTTTCTTGACTTCTGACTGTTCTTGTTCTTGAAACAAGAACTGATGATATGGTCCAAGTTGATCATCAGAGATGGAGAATCAATCACACGTACATGTATGCCATTTATCTCTGTTTCTGCCATGTGGCAATCTGTGGTAACTGACTTTGAGTCGGATCTAGAGAAGAAGATTTTCTTTCCGATGATGGTCAACTTGCTTTTCCTGTCCCAGACATTCCCGGAAATACAAGGTTTACTACACCACTGATGCACTGATGATGTATAACAACAATTAAATGCCTGCAAGTTCAGAATCATCAACACAATTTTGAAAAATGAAGATAAATTTGATCATGACACACTGTATAGATTGTGGTTTACCTGACATTGTCATTTAATTAAGTGGTATTGGCAAAAGTGGAAGAGGATTATCTGTGCACCTAATGTTGAAACAAAGCCATACCTGTGTTTTAGTAGCATATCAAGCCTTACCCCACAAATACAATTAAGAAAAATACTATAAAGCATTATGTTATTTTTCATCCTTACTTTGTTTTGGTTAGCATCAGATTTTTGCTTTCAGCCAGTCTGTCGAGTTCACTGAAAACTTGCTGCATGGTGCAGGATCTGAACGGGTAGCGAAACTGTAAACTATTTTGTGGATTTTCTTTCTCAGATGTTCTGTCTGCTTCGACACATGATTAAAAGCCACGTTCTACCACCAGCAAACACATGTCAGGATGCCGATTCATCAAAAATAACTCTTTTGTGTGCTCATATTGGGTGCATAAAGCTGGTGTAAACACAACTTTGCATATATCATTTTCATATATTTCCATTTTTTTCAGTTTGTCTTTTAAATTGTTACGAGAAATCTTGCCAGCAGTGCAAAAAGTAGTTGGAGCAGCTGTTGTGCTGTTAGAAAAATTCAGGAAGAATCTCATTTTTAATCCTTTTAGAAAAAGGTGTCATTGACTGTATTAGCAGACAAGTCAAATCCTGGGCCGGGCAAACTAAAGAGTTCATGAACAAAATGTGAGATGTGGTGCATAATGTAAAATCACCACTCACCGCTTGATGTCAGTAGATTGCATATTGCAGTAAACTGAATTCTCTTTTGTTATTCCTCCAAATTCAACAACATAATCCTAGCCATGGTGGCTGCTGTACTACAAATAACTGGCACACATTGTTCGATAAGTAAGATCTGTTATCACTCATCTGCCTGCTTTCTTGAATGTCGAGCTGCTAGTCTGTTCTAAAACCTTTCTCATGCTTTGTAACTCAAAATTGACATCATTACTCTAGTCCAATCATCCATGTCTTGTTAGAAACGACAGGATCCATCCCACTTTGGGTGGAGTCGCTCTCATTTCTAGAAATCTGGCCAAATAAAACCCCCCAAAATGTGAGTATCCATGTTATCAACCCCAAATCCCCTTAGAGACCGTGACTCTATATGAATTATATCTTTTGCTAAATCTGTCTTTATACATTGACTTTTTCTTTTTTTTTTCTCTTTTTACTTTTTTGTGGGACAAATATGTACAATTGCTGAGGGGAAGTGGGGTGTATATATATATATATATATATATGTGTGTGTGTCTGTGTGTGTGTGTGTGTGTGTGTGTGTGTGTGTGTACATTTATATGCTGGTATCTCTTTATATGTTCATATGCATAAGCTGGTTTGTTTGTTTTGTATCTCCAAAATAAAACTTTATCATCATCATGACTGTTGACACTGCCCAATTCAATTCAATTCAATTTTATTTATATAGCGCCAAATCACAACAAAAGTCGCCTCAAGGCGCTTTATATTGTACAGTAGATAGCACAATAATAAATACAGAGAAAAACCCAACAATCATATGACCCCCTATGAGCAAGCACTTTGGCGACAGTGGGAAGGAAAAACTCCTTTAACAGGAAGAAACCTCCGGCAGAACCAGGCTCAGGGAGGCGGCCATCTGCTGCGACGGTTGGGGTGATAGAAGAAAAACAGGATAAAGACATGCTGTGGAAGAGACAGAAATTAATAACAGATATGATTCGATGCAGAGAGGTCTATTAACACATAGTGAGTGAAAAGGTGACTGGAAGGAAAAACTCAATGCATCATGGGAATCCCGGCAGCCTCACGCTATTGCAGATAACTAAGGGAGGATTCAGGGTCACCTGGTCCAGCCCTAACTATATGCTTTAGCAAAAGGAAAGTTTTAAGCCTAATCTTGAAAGTAGAGATAGTGTCTGTCTCCCGAATCCAAACTGGAAGTTGGTTCCACAGAAGAGGGGCCTGAAAACTGAAGGCTCTGCCTCCCATTCTACTTTTAAATACTCTAGGAACAACAAGTAGGCCTGCAGTGCGAGAGCGAAGTGCTCTAATAGGGTGATATGGTACTACAAGGTCATTAAGATAAGATGGGGCCTGATTATTTAAGACCTTGTATGTGAGGAGCAGGATTTTGAATTCAATTCTGGATTTAACAGGAAGCCAATGAAGGAAGCCAAAACAGGAGAAATATGCTCTCTTCCTAGTCCCTGTCAGGACTCTTGCTGCAGCATTTTGGATTAGCTGAAGACTTTTCAGGGAGTTTTAGGACATCCTGATAATAAAGAATTACAGTAGTCCAGCCTGGAAGTAATAAATGCATGAACTAGTTTTTCAGCATCACTCTGAGACAGGATATTTCTAATTTTAGAGATGTTGCGCAAATGGAAGAAAGCAGTCTTACATATTTGTTTAATATGTGCATTGAAGGACATGTCCTGGTCAAAATGACTCAAGGTTCCTCACAGCATTACTGGAGGCCAAGGTAATGCCATCCAGAGTAAGAATCTGCTTAGATACCATATTTCTAAGATTTTCAGGGCCGAGTACAATAACCTCAGTTTTATCTGAATTAAGAAGCAGAAAGTTAAGCGGCCATCCAGGTCTTTATGTCTTTAAGACATTCCTGCAGTTTAACTAATTGGTGTGTGTTACCTGGCTTCATGGATAGATAGAGCTGCGTGTCATCTGCATAGCAGTGAAAATTTATGCTATGTCTTCTAATGATGCTGCCTAGGGGAAGCATGTATAATGTAAATAGAATTGATCCTAGCACTGAACCCTGTGGAACTCCATAATTGACCTTAGTGGGTGAAGAGGACTCTCCATTTACATGAACAAATTGGAGTCTATTAGATAGATATGATACAAACCACTGCAGCGCAGTACCTGTAATACCTACAGCATGTTCTAATCGCTCTAATAGGATATTATGGTCAACAGTATCGACCGCTGCACTGAGGTCTAGCAGGACAAGCACAGAGATGAGTCCACTGTCAGAGGCCATAAGAAGATCATTTGTAACCTTCACTAAAGCTGTTTCTGTGCTGTGCTGAGCTCTGAAACCTGACTGAAACTCTTCAAATAAGCCATTCCTCTGCAGATGATCTGTTAGCTGTTTGACAACTACTCTTTCAAGGATGTTTGATATGAAAGGAAGGTTGGAGATTGGCCTGTAATTAGCTAAGACAGCTGGGTCTAGAGATGCTTTTTGAGTAAAGGTTTAACTACAGCCACCTTGAAGGCCTGTGGTACATAGCCGATTATTAGAGATAGGTTGATCATATTTAAGATTGAAGAATTAATTAATGGCAGGGCTTCTTTGAGCAGTTTTGTAGGAATGGGGTCTAAAAGACACGTTGATGGTTTGGAGGAATTAATTATTGAAGTTAACTCAGAAAGATCAATTGGAGAAAAAGAGTCTAACTTAACATCAATGGTACTAAAAGTAGCTGTAGATGATATTACATCTGTGGGATGATTATTGGTAATTTTTTCTCTAATGATAAAAATTTTATTTGTGAAGAAGTTCATGAAGTCATTACTAGTTAACGTTAAAGGGATGGTTGGCTCAGTAGAGCTCTGACTTTTTGTCAGCCTGGCTACAGTGCTGAAGAGAAACCTGGGGTTGTTCTTATTTTCTTCAATCAGTGACGAATAGTAAGATGTTCTGGCTTTGCGGAGGGCTTTCTTATAAAGCAGCAAACTATTTCTCCAGGCTAAATGATGATCCTCTAAATTTGTGACACGCCATTTCCTCTCCAGCTTACGAGTTATCTGCTTTAGGCTACGTGTTTGAGAATTATACCACGGAGTCAGGTACTTCTGATTTGAGGCCTTAGTTTTCACAGGAGCTACAGTATCCAGAGTCGTGCGTGAGGAGGTAAAATTATTAACAAGATAATCGACCTCTGTTGGAGTAAGCGTTCAGATAGCTGCTCTGCTCTATGTTGGTACAGGGCATTGAAGATGATAACAGTGGGTGGATTATATTCTTAAACTTAGTTACAGCACTTTCAGAAAGACATCTACTTTGATAAAGTCTACTCTCCATTGCTGTGTAATCAATTATTGTAAATGTAAATGTTATCAGGAAATGATCAGACAGCAGAGGGTTTTCAGGAAACACTGTTAAATGTTCAGTTTCTATGCCATATGTTAAAACAAGATCTAGAGTGTGATTAAAGTGGTGGGTGGGTTCTTTTACATTTTGAGAGAAGCCAATTGAGTCTAATAACAGATTAAATGCCATGTTGAGGCTGTCATTTTTAGCATCTACATGGATGTTAAAATCACCACAATAATTATTTTATCTGAGCTGAGCACTAAATCAGATAAAAAGTCTGAGAAATCAGAGAGAAACTCTGTGTAAGGCCCAGGTGGACGATAGATAATAACAAGTAAGACTGGTTTCTGAGTTTTACAGCTGGGGTGGACGAGGCTAAGCATCAGGCTTTCAAATGAATTAAAAGTCTGTCTTGGTCTTTCATTAATTAATAGGCTGGTGTGAAAATTGCTGCCACACCGCCCCTCAGCCTGTGCTTCGAGGTTTCTGGTAGTTAGAATGACTCGGGGTGTTGATTCATTTAAACTAACATAATCATCCTGCTGCAACCAGGTTTCTGTAAGGCAGAGTAAATCGATTTGTTGATCAATTATTAAGTCATGTACTAACAGAGACTTGGAGGAGAGAGACCTAATATTTAATAATCCACATTTCATTGTTTTACTCTTTGGTTCAGATGTGGATACTGTATTGTTCTTTCTTTGTGATTTTTATGTTTAAGTTGTTTGTTGCTGGTTTTTAGTTTGTTTTTTGTCTTTGGGAGCTGACACAGTCTCAATGGAGATGGGTTTTTGGGGGTAGCAGGAGGAGAGAAGCTGCAGAGAGGCGTGTAAGATTGCAACTCTGCTTCCTGGTCCCAACTCTGGATAGTCATATTTTGGGGGTTTAATAAATTGGTCCATATTTCTAGAAATGAGAGCTGCTCCATCCAAAGTGGGATGGATGCCGTCTCTCCTAGCAAGACCAGGTTTCCTCCAGAAGGTTTGCCAATTATCTATGAAGCCCACATCGTTTCTGGGACACCACTCAGACAGCCAGCAATTTAAGGAGAACATGCGGCTAAACATGTCACTCCTGGTCTGATTGGGGAGGGACCAGAGAAACTACAGAGTCCGACATTGTTTTGGCAAAGTTACACACCGATTCAATATTGATTTTAGTGACCTCCGATTGGCGTAACCGGGTGTCATTACTGCCGACGTGAATTATGATCTTACTGTATTTACGTTTACCCTTAGCCAGCAGTTTTAAATTTCCTTCAATGTCGCCTGCTCTGGCCCCTGGAAGACAATTGACTATGGTTGCCGGTGTCTCTAGCTTCACATGTCTGAGAACAGAATCACCAATTACCAGAGTTTGACCCCGGCGGGTGTGTCGCCGAGTGGGGAAAAACGCACATGAACAGGTTGGTGGTGTACCTGGGGCTTCAGTTTAAGACTATGCTTCCTCCTCACCGTCACCCAGCCGCCCTCTTTCCCCAGCTGCTTGGGGTCTGCCGGGGAACAGCTAGCGGGGCCTACGCTAGCTTCGGCTGCACCAGCTACAGGGGCCTGGCTAGCTACGGGTGAATGAAGGGTGCGAAGCCGAGTCTCCAATTCAGTAATCCTGGCCTCCAGAGCTGCAAATATGCTACATTTGTTACAGGTATCATTACTGCTAAAAAAAAAAGAAAAAAATAACATAAAAATATTTAAGAAATCTAAAACAAGAATAATGAATGAGTCAAGCTTTGTTATTTGACATAGAATAATTTCAAAAAATCAGACAGTGAGAGATGAAACCATTAATATCTCCCTGCATTTTTCTGCTGCCCGTCAGAACAACAGAGCACTGCTGAGAGATAAATGTTAAAAGTTCTGTTTAACACAAAGATTTATAGTACAACAGCTGACACACCTCCAGTAGTTGTGTAACAGGTTCCCAAAATGCAAAGATAGAGCAACACAGTCTGCACAGATCCACACAGCCTTTGCCTGCACCACACAGAAGCATGTGTCACGGTAAGTTTATAATGTAATAGTTTATTTGTGTCCACAAGGTACTCTTATTCCTAGTATAAATAAAGAATGTTATTGGATTATCTTGCAAATATTTGTTCAAATAAAGTGGAAACTCCATCCTCGGAAAGAAGAGCTTCATGTCTAAACCCAGTTCAAAGCCGGTCACCACAGAATTCCAGGTGGCAGAAACTGAGATGAATGACTTACGTGTACGTGTGATTGATAGCCCAGACATCTTTGATGATGACACTGAGCCAACAGTTTGGGACAGACATGTAAAAAAGTGTAAACAGCTCTGTCGGTCAGAACCATGTGTGTATGTACTCGTGATGCATGTGAGCAGATTTACAGATGGTGAGAGACACATTATGGAAAAGTTAGAAAAAGCTTTTGGGAGAGAAGTTAAAGAAAAAACAGTCATTCTGTTCACACGGGGAGACGACCTGCAGCAGGCAAAAATGAGCTTGAAGGATTTTCTGCATTGCTGCCAACCTGGTCTGAGGGAAATAGTTGAAAAGTGTGGAAACAGGTGTGTTCTCTTTGAGAACAGCAGGTCGAGTTCACAGGAAGTGGAAAAGCTGATTGACACGGTGATGCAAATGGGTTAGAATATAAAATGATATTTAAGGCCTCCAACTCACTTTGTGAGCATCTGTAAAATGTAACAAATTAACAAATTTATACAAAAAATGAACAAATTAATGTTGAATGCCATAAATCTAAGCTGTTTGGTGTACCTGCTATGTCGCTGGTTTCTGATATTTTTAATCACACATTGTCATTGAAACACTTCTGCTTCTTCAGCAAATTGGGCCCAAACAGAACATGTATTAGTGCAGTGGATATTATGAGGCAACCCCATCAGAAGTAGACAAAGTCCAACCTCGTTTTTAATTGTTTAAGGCTTTTAAAAGACAAAGTATATTAAGTATTACTGCTATTATTGTGGCATTATTATTATTATGTTGGCATAAAAGTCATGTTTTGTCTTTGGAGCTATTAATATGCAACATGTTGAATAGATGATTCTGAGGATTGTGATGATTGGAAAAACTGGTGTTGGTAAGACTGCTGCCAGAAACACCATCCTAGGATGTGAGGGTTTTAGATCTTGTCCTTTATCTGGATCAGTGACTGAGGTCTGTCAAAAAAGTGTGACACTGTGAGGTAACAGTAGTTAATTGTAGTTAAGTGTGGTAACAGTAGTTAACAGGGATCCTGGAGACTTCAAAATCAGATGAGTTCATCAAAAGATAAATTGTGAAATATGTTGAAGTCTCCTGTCATGTGTTCCTGTTGGTCATCCAAATCACAAGAGAAGAGAAAAACTCAGTGGAAGCCCTGCAGGAGCTGTTTGGCCCCGAGGCAAACAAGTACATGACTGTGCTCTTCTCTTGTGGTGGTGATCTTTGAACCATAGAGCAGTATGTACATGAAGCGACACAGAGTGGTGGCAGTAAATAGAGCCACACACTACACAGATGCCATGTAAAAAGAGGTGGAGGAAGGACGCAAAAAGGGAACAAGACTGCAGCAGTATAGGTTCACTGAGTTGCTGTTTCAGTGTATTTAAATTTTTCGCATCATTCTTGGGAGAGATTAAACTATTGTGGTAAACAATAATTAATATATTCTAAACAGGAAAGCTTTTGTACCAATGGAATATGAAAAAAAGTTCTTAGTAACCCCTTTAGTACATCAGCAAAAGCACTGATGATGAAGGAGAGGGGACATCTCTGATAATGTGTGTTCCATTAAAAGTTGAGCAGATGCAGGCTCAGCAGCACTTTCAGATTAGCATCTATCAGAAAGTCTGAATGAAATATATTTAACCAGCTGTTTTGCCAACACTTCACCTTCCCTTTTCCTGTAGTACCTCATCCTCTTAATTGTGCTGAAACTGTTTGTTTGCTTTCACTGCCTGCATTCTATCTGAAGGCCAGCAGATGGTGATACACACTAAGGTTTTCCAGTTGTACAGGAGTCTACTGGCAAACAGCTTTTCAAGTTGGACTATGTAAACCAAGGGTTCCCAAACATTTACAATTTGATCACTTTTAAAATCAGGGCAAATTTTTTCAAGATGTATTTTTACTAATGGCGTTTTTGTTTTTCGAATGAAGAATCTAAAGGTTTCCAAAGAATTAACAGTGAAAATGCTGGAACAACTCTAGTGAACCCATTTTGCATGAAAAGCAGATTAAGTACTATTTAATTGGTTCAATTTTAACACAATGAATATATTTCCCTTATTCAACCTTGGCAGAAAATTGAAAAACAAGTTTGCCTCATCATAAATATTTGCTTTAGGCTTTACTACACAAAGTGTCACGGCTGTGTAGCAAGAATGAAAGGTTGGACCCAGTGTTCAGACACAGATGGAAGCTGAGTGTATTTCCCAAATGTGAATATTTAATGACAACACCCAAAACTTGATACTCTGAGCTTTAACCAGAAGGATAACTATGGCGGCAACTGAGAATCAGCAGCGGTTCTATCATGGGTTTTTCGGGGTAGGGGCCGAGGTTCAAGGTACGGTGGTCAGAGTTACTGTGGGAGAGGGAACAGGTGTCAGGAGCGTTTCAGGTGGAAAGACAAGTAAATGAGTGAAGCAGGTAGGAGATGGTGAGTGAGGGGAGCAGGCGATGGGTTACCAGTGAGTGTCTGTTTGGGAATCATCCAGGGAGTCCAGAGTTGCAGTGAGTTCAAAAACAGAGTTGATGGCAGGGAGGCAGAGCAAGTGACCTGTGGTGGCGTGGATTGTAGCCGTGAAGGAGGTGAGAGACCGGCACCTGCTCCAATAAGAATAAGGAACTTGATTCAACATAACTTGGCGGCTAGCACTAACTATGTTCAGCAAACATTCTGGCAAAGATTCGTTGAGGGCGCTGGTCTTAAATAAAGCCAATTAGATTGCCATCTGGTGTGGAGATTGGGCGGGCTGATGAGGCTCCACCCAGAGGTCAAAAACCAGAGCTAATGGAAAACACAGCAATTCACTTGGACCATGACACAAAGTCCATCCAGGCATCACCAACAATAATAAGTCCCTAAATTAATAAGAAGAATGAGCCTGTGTGTCAAAACAAAGTTTCTCTATTATTCAAGGGATGGAAGTAAACACTCTCTGAGATCAGCTTCCACTTGTAAACGAGCCCGATACTTATTCTTCATAATCAGTGTTGGGCAATTTACTTTGAAAAAGTAATTAATTATAGTTAGTAGTTACTTCTTCAAAAAAGTAACTGAGTTACAAGATTCGACGTTTAACCCTCTGGGGTCCAGGTTATAATTGGCCATTTTTAACTACTTTTGATTTTCCCTCCACATTTTACCTTTAAAAACTATTTATTTGCCTTGTTTGGTATCATTCTTTTCAGCACAACCTCATGTATCTGAATTTACAGTCATGTTTTCATTTTGACATACTGTATTAACACAATTGATCTAAAATCAGACAGAAAACATAAGATCAGAGTAGAAAAAGTTGTATTTTTTACTGTAACAACCACAAACATGTTTAATGAATCATATTTCATAACTTTAAATGCAAAAATAAATTATCAATTTTAAAATCATATGCACAAGTTTTGCAAACAACAAAGTTATTTGCAGCCATTTACCTTTTACCCTTTTGTAAAATAACCATTTCAAACTATTTACAGAACAATCAGCTGTTCTTCAATAAGATGCCATGCAAATTATTTGTGCCACTCCAAAAATTTCTGTCCACTATAAAGGAGAACATCACAGCCTGATACCTGCAGGTCTGACAGCAGCAGGTGTATCACTCCTGTTTCTACCTGGAGACAGCAGTCGCCTCATTGTTCTGACACACAACACAAAACTATCCACAACACTACACACTAACTACACAAGACAACACATTAACTACACACTCCAAACACGCTAAACGTCACAAATCTCTCACGACTCAAAACTCGCTCTCTCTCTCTCTCTCACTCCTAAAACTTCACCCTCTACCTAAACAATCGAATGTCATGTTGCCATATTATTTTTGATTGGTCGACATGGTGCATTTTCCCAGCAACACGAAAGGGCTGTTGTTTTGTTTTGTTTTTTTTACTTTTTGGTCATAAGCAGAGAGTGCTTGCTAGCACTGTCCTTAGACGTTAAACATGACGAAACTATTCAGGAAAAAACTCCGCGTATATCTTGTTTATCATGACTCTGGTTTTACGTGGCCTATCAACACAATTTAAAAACTGGTATATATCACCTTGTTGCTTTGTCATCTTAAAGTGGTCATGTGATTGGCTTACCACGACTACTTTCCTCACCCGGGGGAGCGCACGAGTATCTGGAAATTATGAAGAAATGAGAGGTACTATGTGGACTTTACCATAGGTTACAACAAGCTGATAGCCCTCTGGGATAAAGGAATGGTGTGGGGAGGGAGGGGTGTTTTTTTTTTTTATGCTGCCCTTTCTGGTATTTTCCACTGTCTTAGTTTTGTGTTTTGATTTTTTTTTTTGTTGTTGTTTTGTTTTTTGTTTGTTTGCTTGTTTTTCCCCTTTCTTGGTGATAAAAATATAAAAATGAAGCAATGTCAGCCTCTGGGGCAATTTGTAATTGTCACTTGTGCTTCACAATAAAAATATTTGAAGAGGGGAAAAAAATGAATGCAGTCTGTCCAGTTAGTGTTGTTGAATGTCAGACGATTTTTTGTTCTCCTCCTCACTGCATCATCTGAAAGCGGCACAGCTTTCAATTAATTAGCTGCATCTGTGCCAAGTAGACCTTCACACATGTCCACTGTAGCTGGAAGCACAAGGTCCAGTCCAATTAACTTTGACTTCTTATTTTTGTGATGAGCTGAGCCAGATACGAAGGCCTCTGAGATCTTTCTGAAGTTGTTGTCAGGTCCACCATTAGTTTTTTCTGACTCAGGTAATCCTGACCCCAAAAGATCTTTTAAAGTTTTATATTTAAATTCCGAGTGCTTTGTGATGAGATACTTCATTAGTTCATTTGCTAACACTTGAAAACGCACATCGTCATTCTCCATTAAGCCAAACTCGAGGTAACTGTGGTCATACTTTCTAATTTTAGCTGGTTTGACTTTTGCATTGTGACAGACTTAAATACATTGTGCTAATTAGCTCAAACCAGATGATGCACATGTATTCACATGCCGCTACGTGCCAGGTACTACTTCATGTTTTTGTGGACCCCAGTTTGAGGAACACTGCTGTAAACATTTTAATGCTGCCTTTTTGGTCTTAGAAACTCATTTTTGGCTGAATAAAAAGGTAAATCTATTCTATTAATATTGGCCATACCATGTTTCAAAAAAGAATTTTCCCACTTGCTCATTGGCTAGTAGCTAGTAACTTATATCAAGTAACGGAATTTCATGGAGTAGTGATTTACCTAAAATAAAAGTACTCCTTATACAGAAGAGTATATCAAAAATGGTAAATGGTAAATGGCCTGTATTTATATAGCGCCTTAATAGTCCCTAAGGACCCCAAAGCGCTTTACATATCCAGTCATCCACCCATTCACACACACATTTCAGTTGATTATAATGCGTAATCCACTAATTGAACGTATCCCATCTTTCTTTTTTCATTAGAAAAAGCCATAGGTTTATCTTTCTTTGACTCATGCTAAGGTCTTCTACACTGTCTCTTTATATTTATTGTGTGATCACTGACTCACAAGCAAAGGTTTCATATTGTACTGAGATTATCAACATCTGCATTGTCATTGCAGAGGCAATGATGACACTTCAACAATGCAGTTTACTACATTGTTGATTTAATTCGAATCCTCTATTTTCCTTTGCCTTTTTAGTATTGTTTTTCATATGCAAGTGTTTAATCCACTCTATGCACATCACTTCCTTTACTAACAGTATACAATAAACTATTTTACTGAGCAGGTGAATATTTCACTGGAAAATGAAATTATGCATTAAATCTATCGTAAAACATCTGAGATAAAAGCTCTGAACTCTACATTTTAATTTGCGATTTTCCATTTTTATTCCATTTTATTTTTAATTAAATATCTCTGCTTCTTTTACCAGATGCACCAGTCATTTTGTGAACAGTAAGTGCAGTTTTGAGAAAAAAGCTGCAAGGTTTCAGGAAATGTGCCTTAAAAAGCTGCCCACGTGTGTTTGAAGGGTGTTTAATTTAAAACATCAAATCATGTCTGAAAATAGTTCAGATTCAGGAGAAAGGTCTGTGATATTTGAAGTTAAACTTTATACTGTCAAACAAACAAGGTAAATATAACAGACTTCTTTTATTAAAGTCTCTAACATGAATGATTTAGTTTAACAAACACAAAATTCATGCACCATTTTCTACAAATACTTCATCCACAAATATCTAAGCCCCTGATTAGTTGTTGACTGGATACTTCAGAACATTGTTTCATGCTCTACCTGTTTATAGTTTGAGAAATTAACTGCAGGCCCTTTATTACCCTTATTTGATACACGAAGTTATCATTTCTGCCTTTTTTCTAACATTCTGACCACGGTGTCCATCAATTTTTTCACTTGATCTGAATCTGATTCTCTGTTCTCAAAAACAACACACCTGTTGCCACATTTTTCAGTTATTTCCTTCAGCGTAGGTTGTAAGGAAAACAAATTCTCCAGGCTCATTCCTTCACACTCCAGGTCGCCTCCCCATGTGAGCAGGATGACTGTTTGTTCACTAACTTTGTTCCCAAAAGATTTTTCTAACATTTTCAGTATGCGTCTCTCACGTTCTGTACATCTGCCCACACGCATCACAAGGAGATACACAGAGGGTTCTGACTCACAGAGCTGTTTGCACTGTTTTACATGTTTGTCCGTGACTGATGCTTCAATGAAACCATCAAACATGTCTGGAGTATCAATCACACGTACATGTTTGCCATTTATCACTGTTTCTGCCACCTGACACTCTGCAGTGACTGGCATTGGACTGAATTTAGACATGAAGACTTTCTCTCCAAGGATGGTGTTTCCACTGGCACTCTTTCCAGTCCCGCCTGTTCCCAGAAGAACAAGGTTCACTTTGGTGCTGGTGAGCTTTCCTGTATCAACGAAGAACAAAAAATAACTTAAATAAATTCTATATCTATAATATCTATCTATATAAATATATCTATAAATATTATTTCTTTCTTAAGAGCTGCATCAAAACACACACAATGATAATCTGGAGAAATATTTGTGGCTTACTATTGTTCTCCATTTTATTGTGGGCCCCAAAATAATCAGCATTTCTGTAACATGAAAATTAAATGATTATTTCTTGTTGTACAAAATGACGTCACTTTCTAACTCTGCATGTGTGTACTTGCATCTTTACCTCATGCTGATGAGAGTCAGTCCTCTGTCTGCAGCCAGTTTGTCCAGTTCACTGAAAGCCTGCTGAATGGTGCAGGATTTGAAAGAGTAACATCCTGGTTTGTATCTCAAAGGCAGCACCACTGTGAACACTTCTGGAGGTTTTCCAGTTTTCTTGCTCAGATCGTCTATCTGTTGCCGCACATCTTTATCTGAAAACCCATCCGCAACTACCACCAAGCACATGTCAGGGGGTGGGACTTTAGAAAAGTACTGTATATATTCACATTGTGTGTTCAAGTCTGGAGTACATATGAACTCATATGTATGATTTTCATATATTTCTGTGTTTGTGAGAAACTTTTTGTTGGATAGCTCCGATAAATCTTTGCCCAGGATGTTGGTTATTAGAGCTTTCTTCAACAACTCCCCTTTGCCAAAAATGATGACTGAAATTCTGTCTGTAAAAATAAACCAAATAAAGATTTTAATACAGTTCAAACAATCAGATGCAGCTTTAGAGAAAATGCATGGGGTTACATAGACCCCTGAAATATGATTACCCTGGTAACCCTCCACCAGTGCCACTATACTCTTAATCTTACAGCTGAGGATGTAAGTATGCGCAAAAAGAGTGGATAATTTTAATGTGTTGTGGATTACACCTTGTTTCCATCTTAGTGTGTGGTGTTAACAACCATTGAAGGCATCTCACTGATGCAGCGCAAAGAGACCAATGCCAATATAAAGCTTTGCTGATCTTGGCCTGTATTATATAAACCTATTACAAAAATATGTGGGAGGCATGTCAACTAAACAGCAATTTCAGTATTATGCTTTGTCACTTAAAGCTGTAATTTCTGTCAGAAAGTCCAATTTATGTAATATTGTACATAATTTCAGTAATACATTCCCTATCTTAGATTTAGGGAGATTAAAATATTGCTATATTGTTTGAAATATTTTGGAAATCAACAGAAAGTGAGTGAACGGGACACAAAGATTAAATGGCAGAAGCAGGAAAAATGTTCCTCAGAGTTTAGGGTGAAGTTATGGGAAAGAAATTTGGAAGCTAGACTAAGAGAGGTGAAGATCAGTGAGCAGAAGGATGGATTCATACTGAGACAGAACACTACAGATGTAATGGTTGTGTTGAGAAGTATAGAGAAGGTCAGAAGGAGTTTCAGTGTGTCTTTGTAGGTCTGGAGCAGGGATCGGCAACCCTGGGCACTCATGCCACAGCTGGCATGCGAAGGGTTAACTGATGGCCCGACACGCAGTGAATTAATCTCAGAATAGGGCTGGGTATCGTCACTGATTTCTAGAATCGATTCGATTCCAATTCACAAGGTCCTGAATCGATTCGATCCACGATTTGATTCAATTCGATTTGAATCTGGGAAATTTTGCCTCAGACAGTCAAAAATATTATAATTCAGATCAGCACATTTACATATTTTTGTATCTATAAAATGGAAGCTGACACTTTCGAGACCTTATCAAAGGTGTGAGCATCACAGCAGATGCGTTTGTGTCAAAGTAGCTGAAGCTAAAACACAGAAAAACATGAAGGTGGTTTTCCTGGCCTGGGATTTTATAAAAATATTCTGCAGTACATCAAAAATGAAAGAAAACCATTAATCAACATATGAACGTTACCTCTGAAGTTACAGAGGTTTTATTAGAGACACGGCTAAGCGTTTTGCATTTTGCATAATTTTAAAAAGTTTAAATTTGTTCAGTATTGGACGGCAGAAATTAGGTTTTCTTTTCGGAAGTATGTAAAACGAAAAAAAAAAACAGCGTCTGACAGCGCTGTAAACAACGGTAGACTTGTGCGTAACAAGCAAGCGAATAATGCAGAAAACAGATTTCGGGGATAGACGGGAAACTGTTCTTGAAGTACAGAAAGAGCGAGAGAGAGAGAGAGAGAGCTGTGCATGAAGTGTGATTTTTATCGTGGTGGAAGCAAAACAGTAAAAGTCAGAGGGAATTCATGACGATGTTTATGTGAAGCGTAGTTTGGATCTTCTTTTGCTGCTGGTTCGGTCAATATTGTTTGGAGAGAAATAAAACTAACAGCTTTAGAATCAGCGCAAAAAGGGCGTGAACACAAAGCGCGGACCCGCCGACCCATGCCGTCGGGTGAGAAAGGCGACATCTCACTGATTCTGATCCGTCGGAGGCTCCGCGCTTTGTGTTTACGTCTTTGTGCATAAGCCGTGTACCTGCTCTCATTCACTGTTTTAGCTGTTTGGTGGTTGTCAAAATTTTGTGACGTTTCACCTAAGATTCTGGAATTTTGGGCAAAATACATTTATATAAAAAAATCGATTCAGGATTTTAATGAATCGATTTCACGTTATCCAAGCCAGAATCGATTTTAATTGATGAATCGATTATTAAAACCCACCCCTATCTCAGAAGGTGCATTAAAAAATAAATGGCTGGCCAGTGGTGCGCATCACAATTTAGCTCGCGTAGACACACAACCCCAACTACGAGATTCAACTTGTGATTGGCTAAAAATAAGTTACCTTGCCTACCGGTGAGAGGGGCGTTGCTAGCTGGCAGTTTTTTTTTCAAGCAATGTTGAAATTTCCACATTCCGACACTTCAAATGCTTCAGGAGCTGTCCGCATCAGCACCACGGAAATACACGGACACATCTCTATATAAGTTTGTGTGATTTACGGATCACTGTGTACTGTTTTTATTTAAACTCTACACAGTGTTCCAACTGGTTTGGAATTAGGGTTGTAGCTGAAACATGTTGTTGAACAACGAAAAAAAGCTATGCTGAAAATCTAACAGATGGCAATTTATTAAAGTTTAATAATTGTTTCTCACCTGAACTCAGAGAAACAATATCCTGGTCTTCGCTGTTCACAAATTTACTAAGAGAAAATGATTACTTATAAAAAGTACTTCCACCTTCTCTCTCCACCCTCCTATTCCAGTTCCTACACCTTTATTTCTTTTGTTCCTCAATTTTAGCCCCCCCCTCCCCAAAGATAAGAAAGAAAGAAAGCAGGACAAAGCGTTCCACTAAACAACCAAAAAATACGAAAGAAATTAAAAAAAAGACCTCACACCAATAAAACTACAGATAAAATGTAAACTGACCTGGAAACAGGTTGAAGCGCTTTGTCAGAGTGTTTCTCTCCTTTGTTGGCATCTGCATGCAGTCAGAGGAGGAAGCTTCAAAGTGCTGCATGACCTGTGGGAGACATGTCACTTAATTTCAGAGACACAGGGTCATGATCCTGGGTCTTTTGACCCAGCGTTTTGAGTTTTAGTTTATTTTGATGTTTATGGTTCATGTTTAAGTTCATTAGGTCATTGAGTTCATTTTTTTATTCGATTTCACTTGTGTTTTCAACCCCTGTGTTAAGTCTCCTTTGTCCTTTATGTGTTTCATGTCTGTGTTTCATTATGTTTCCTGTATTATTTCAAGAGGTCCTGTGTTCCTATGTTCAGTGTCTTTAGGTTTACTCTCCCCTTGTGACGTTCTTATGTTCATCTGTGTCAGCTGTTTCCCCATGTGTTTCCATTTCCCTCATTATCCTCCTGTGTGTATTTAGTCCGTCTGTTTTCAGTTATTCCTTGTCAGGTTGTCTTCTAGTCCACGTCGTGTCTCCAGGTATCCATGCGAGTTCTCCATGTTTAAGGTTTTTACATGTTTAACCTCCTAAGACCCGAACTCTTCCACGACATGCATTTTTAATTTCTCTTTGATATTTGGGCATATTGGGGCCCAATGAATGTAAAAACAAAGAATTTCCAGATTTATTTTTTTTTACCTAATTTTGGTTTTTAAGAAAAATGAGAGCCACAAATGAGGATATTCATTTAAAATTTTGATAGAACAGTAGCAGTATAATGTCCTCGTAAGTGGATATCAGGCCCATGTAGAGCAAAATTGAGTATTTTGGTCAAAATAACCAAAAATGTGATGTCCACATATGTGGACGGCAGGTCCTAGGAGGTTAATTTTAGTTAACCCAGTTTAGGTTATTGTTTAGTTTCACCCATGCCCTTTGTTTGTATCTATTTTTGCCAGTCTTAATAAACAGCTCATTTTTGTTAATCCACGTCACAGTTCACGTTTGTTTTGGTCTGCATTTGAGTCCTTTTCAAAATTCATACAGTCTGCCTCAGCCAGACTGTGACACACAGATTCATATTACAGAAAATATTACAGTCCTACAGAGATGCAGGCATTTTCCATTAAAGTGGTTATGACACTTTGTATATCTACTTCTATTCCACAGTTGATATTATATTTTATTTTGTTATTGTCTTTAACACTTTCAAGTGAAAGATGCCGAATCTCTGAAAGAAATGTTTATGGTGTTTCCTACTTTCCTACTAATTTCAGAACCACATCCCTACTCGCCAGCCAGAGTGTGTGCCTAATGCATGGCAGTGATCAATACAATCTCATGTCTCTGACGGGGCATTCGGCGTTGAACCATGTTCCAGAGATGGTGGGCTGAAGTGTCTGCTATAACAAAAATGAATGTCCTGTCTGTGTCTCAGCATACAAACAGTTTTGATCTCTATTGACAGATTTCCCCTGAATAACAACTATAAGAGTTTACATTGTTTATACTGTATTATGGCAAAAAGTCCCTGACTCCTGTTATCTGTGTCCTACAGTATGTACTGCAAATCAAATCTTCTTAACTCAAACAGATCTAATTCATTTTATTATATCCAGTTCACCATTGAGAGGCTTGTTGACTTCATAGCTTGATACTTTACATAGTATTTTATTTTACCACATTATATCATATATTTTATATATACACACACACTTGGAGAAATCATTCTCTTGCGTATTATTTTCTGGTAAGTAATAGAGTTGGTCACTGACCAAACAAAGTTTAAGTTAAGGATCTTGCTGCCTTTTAGTGAGAGAAATTTGTCTCTGACTGTATTGGTTACTTTATCAGAAACTGAAACTTTTTTTGAAGTTCAGTGACATATTTCATGGATGACAAAGACATCTCCATGTTAATGACAGTGATCAAAGCCGTGATGTCTTTGTTATGGATTATTATGCAGCTGTCTATCAGATTACTATAGGGAACCACTGATTATTGGACAAATGATCCCAGTCACAGATTTCATTTAAAGAAACAAAAGCTTCCAGTCATCAGACTTACTTTTCTGAACAGTTCTTCAATGTCATACTCGTGGCTCCATTTGTTGAACACATCAGCAAGTGTTTGGATAAAAAAAGAACCATCTGATGTTGATCTGTATGAAACTGTGTCTGCAAATAAACAGACAGTAACAGATTAAACAGATTATTAACTGCAGTTTATTAAAAATTATTTGTTACAGGAAGCAGGAAAACTTACGAGGAGTGCTGGAATGAAAACAGATGAAGTCCTTTTCGATGTGAACTCTGGCAGCTCTGGTAAAGTTTTCTGATGGAGCTCTGATGTTATCTGTGCGCACAGACTGTAAATCCACCCATCCTTTCTGAGCTGAAACATGGAACACAGACTTACTTGTGACTAAAGTTTATCTTTTCATCTTCGGGGGTCTGCATCCATATCAGCATTTATGCTAGACAGTAAATACATGTATGTGTTGTATCGTGTATGTGAAGACAGATGAGAATTACCTCCTCTGCAGGCCTGAATGATGATGATCTTCGGTTTGTTCACCAGTGCTGGACAGTTCTTTGCGTTTAAGCATTGGAAAATTTTCTCAGTTTCAAACTCCTCACTGTCAGTGCCAGAGATAATTCCCATGTCTCCATGAGACATGATGGTCACAAACACACTGTCTGTGTGGGTGAGTTTTTTATGCTGCGAGAACTGAGTAAGAGCATCATCAATCTGCTGTATGAACAAAATATCATCACGGGTTATTCAATCAATTTAAAAAACTGACAGTGAAAGTGAATAAACATTGTCTGCCAGTAAAGATTTACCTTTCCAGTCAAGTTATTATAACGCACCACCTGGTATCCCAGACTTTGGAGCAGATTGAACATGACCCAGTCATCTTTCTCAGCTCCATGTCTGTCCGAGCTGTTGTTATGAAACTTTATATTATTGATCATCAGGGCGATGCGATGAGACTTGGATTGTTTAGTCACAGGATATATCTGAAAGACAAAATGGAAAGTCATGTTAAGAATTTAATTCATCCATCCATCCATCCATTCGCTTCCGCTTATCCTTTTCAGGGTCGCGGGGAGCGCTGGAGCCTATCCCAGCTGTCACAGGGCGAGAGGCGGGGTACACCCTGGACAGGTCGCCAGTCTGTCGCAGGGCTGACACACAGGAACAGGCAACCATTCAATTCAATTCAATTTTATTTATATAGCGCCAAATCACAACAAAAGTCGCCTCAAGGTGCTTTATATTGTACAGTAGATAGCACAATAATAAATACAGAGAAAACCCAACAATCATATGACCCCTATGAGCAAGCACTTTGGCGACAGTGGGAAGGAAAAACTCCCTTTAACAGGAAGAAACCTCCGGCAGAACCAGGCTCAGGGAGGGGCGGGGCCATCTGCTGCGACCGGTTGGGGTGAGAGAAGGAAAACAGGATAAAGACATGCTGTGGAAGAGAGACAGAGATTAATAACAGATATGATTCAATGCAGAGAGGTCTGTTAACACATAGTGAGTGAGAAAGGTGACTGGAAAGGAAAAACTCAATGCATCATGGGAATCTGACAGCCTTACGTCTATTGCAGCATAACTAAGGGAGGATTCAGGGTCACCTGGTCCAGCCCTAACTATATGCTTTAGCAAAAGGAAAGTTTGAAGCCTAATCTTGAAAGTAGAGATAGTGTCTGTCTCCCGAATCCAAACTGGAAGCTGGTTCCACAGAAGAGGGGCCTGAAAACTGAAGGCTCTGCCTCCCATTCTACTTTTAAATACTCTAGGAACAACAAGTAAGCCTGCAGTGCGAGAGCGAAGTGCTCTAATAGGGTGATATGGTACTACAAGGTCATTAAGATAAGATGGGGCCTGATTATTTAAGACCTTGTATGTGAGGAGCAGGATTTTGAATTCAATTCTGGATTTAACAGGAAGCCAATGAAGGAAGCCAAAACAGGAGAAATCTGTTTCTCTTTCTAGTCCCTGTCAGGACTCTTGCTGCAGCATTTTGGATTAACTGAAGGCTTTTCAGGGAGTTTTTAGGACATCCTGATAATAATGAATTACAGTAGTCCAGCCTGGAAGTAATAAATGCATGAACTAGTTTTTCAGCATCACTCTGAGACAGGATATTTCTAATTTTAGAGATGTTGCAAATGGAAGAAAGCAGTCTTACATATTTGTTTAATATGTGCGTTGAAGGACATGTCCTGGTCAAAAATGACTCAAGGTTCCTCACAGTGTTACTGGAGGCCAAGGTAATGCCATCCAGACTAAGAATCTGGTTAGATACCATATTTCTAAGATTTTCAGGGCCGAGTACAATAACCTCAGTTTGATCTGAATTAAGAAGCAGAAAGTTAGCGGCCATCCAAGTCTTTATGTCTTTAAGACATTCCTGCAGTTTAACTAATTGGTGTGTGTTACCTGGCTTCATGGACAGATAGAGCTGGGTGTCATCTGCATAGCAGTGAATTTAACTGGCAAAGGGAGCAAGACCACTCCAGTTACTCCTCATAGCAGGTGTATAACTATAATATGCCTTCCCACACTGCAGGCTGTTTGTTCTCATTTTTAGAACACCTGAACTTCACCCTGTGCACAAACCCACCGTCTCACCTGCTCTCACCCAGGTACCCCCAAAAAAAAAAAAAAAAAATTAAAAAATTAAAAAAAAATAAAATAAAATAAATAAAAACAAACATTCAGCCCTACACATATGCTGCTCCTTCTGCTGGTTTTAGGGGTTGTTATGATCAAATTTGTTTTTCCTCTAAAAGTGTTTCCAGTTATCTTCAGCTATTTATAAAAAAAAATCACAAAATCATTGCTTTTTAATTACAGAGACTTGATAAAAATTTCAATCCTTATTCACTCAGATAGCATTGCAGAATTTGACATAATTAAAAGGGGCTAAAGAAACTCCCCATCCACCACCTCCTTCATTCAGAGTCGTACATGACAGTCGGCCACTCACCAATCCTCACACAGAGCAGGACACAATCCAACCCACCACTATACTGTTCCTGACACCTTGTCTTGTCTCCACACATTCAGAACCTTGGTTCCTCATGCAGAGGCAGATTTTACAATGGTAGCTCCATTTTCAGCAACATCATATTTAAACAAATTTAAAGCCCAGCATCAACCTATCTCAAAAAGCCATCATTAACGGCCCTCGTACCAGCACCCTGTCCACTAGAATTCATTTTGTTCCATGCATTCCCACTTCAAACGACACCTCCCATCCAATCATACACGCACATTTATCCCTTTGTATCAAAATCCCCACAATTAAATCTCATTTCAGCCCCATCAGTTATTTTGCAAAGCTATTCATGGGTTCCAGCTGCTCAACTACTGGATTATCTCAGGTGTTTCTACACACTGAAGGCCTCCAGTGTCAGACATCCTGTTTCACTCGCTGGAGAGACTCTTTTTTCTAAGAGTTTACCTCGTCATCATTGAGGTTGGTCAGATTACATCATGCTGATCTTCATCTCTACCCTTCACTTTATTTTTATCTTTGTAATGCTCAGTCACTACTGCTTTTGGATGAATTTTAGAGGGATTTCCCCACTCAGGAGCTGCTGCACACGGACTGAGGCCTTCCCCCGGCTACACCCTCAGGCCTAGATCTATGCTTATTCTATCTGCCACTCAAGAAATGTTGCCTAGAAAAAAATTACATAATTGAGAAAGTGACCACATCTTAAAAAAATTGATGATGTAGCTGAAATACTGTCAGCTACAATAGGCCACTACTAATTACTGATTTGAGAGGACAGCGTCTCTCTCAGTGAACATGATTTATATAAGAATTATACAGTGACATACGTTTTTTGCCCACTCGTCATCTCTGCATGTCGCCATCTTTAACCTAAATGGATCAGAGAACAGTTTCAGTAAATCAAAAGAAAAAAGATTTTGGGATGGACTTAGTAGTAGCCAAAGGTCCTAATGAAGAGGTAGGAAAAGAAACAGTACACATCAGCTTCACACTGTACTTTGAAAAAATCTGGAAAGACAAACCCACTTCGAGGGAGGTCTCACTCCTACTGGCTCGTCCTTCTGTTGCCAAATCCAGCTACTAAAAAGATGAAATAAGATAATTACTCACAAGAGTTTCACAAATATGGATACTCAGTCATAACTGTTTTTTCACTTGATAACACGAAATGCTTAACACACATACATCAAATAAAAACACTCAAATTCAGTATAATTCAAAATTGTATTTTATTTTTAATTTACTTTTAAAGCGCCAAATCACATCAACAGTTGCCTCAAAGTGCTTTATGTTGTTAAGTAAAGACTTTACAATAATACAAATATTTATATTTTATTTTATGATAAATACATGTATACAAACACATATCCACTAAAAGACTGAAATAAAAACACACAAGCCAAACAGCATTAACCAGTCAAAGTAAGGCTGCCACCTGAGCTGTGCAGTGCCAGTTTCACCCAAAGGACAACTCCTGGCAAAGATCCCACACCTAGTTGCTCAAGTCAGGCAACTTTTAAGCAGACAGTTCAGTGAGCCATCCTAGCAGAACTTGGAGAACAGCTTTTTGACGCTAAAAGACAATTTTGTGCTGGTGTAGGCAAAGTGTAATTCATGGCCATGCAAATATATCCGTCTGCATGGGGTTTGGTGAAAACACTGGGTGAAACGAAAATAAACGAATAAAGTAAAAACTAGACGCAGTTACTATCCCTCCACTTAGAGAGACAGAGGCGTCACAGTGAACTTCGGACGTGGCTTCTACATTTAACACAGACGCTCTCACAAACAAATCCAGACGTCGGTTTTGAATAAATATATATATTTTTAAATTACATTTATGTATGCTGTATGCACTTTGTTCGTTCCTAAGTTGTGAGTCTACACAACAGCCAAAATACTGTCTTTAGTTATTAACGTTTGAAATGATGAAAGCACTTGAAAAGTAACCCACAATTAGCTGGTCCAAAAAAAACACAAAAACATTTCAGAAGTACTTATACATAAAATCCTGTTTACTCGTTCCCTGCCTGGATCATAGACTTCTGATTGGCCAGCATTTCTACACGGTTAGGATTTGGCGTGTTCTTGACTGCGTTTTTTGTGATTTACATGTGGACGGAGAAATTTGTTCGAAACTGCACGTGCGGACTGTATTTTTTATTTTTTAAAAGAAAATGTAAAATTTCCGTTTTTAAAAATACACGTGTATGTTTGGACGTAGCTTTAAACTTTCTGCATGAAACACGCCTGCTGTTAAAGTTTCAACGAACTGACTGTGAATATTTTTTACTTCCTGTCTTGGAGGGGTGTCTGAGCGATGCTCGGGTGCCTCTGGTTCTGACCCAACATTTTTCATTTCAACCAGGTGCACATGATCTGGCCGACTGTTAGACAGCAGGAAAAAACCCTATAAATAATCCAAATATTATCTGCTCTCAAGTCAAAGTTCACAGAACATGAAGTGCTCACTGACTCTTCCGTTATGACATCCTTTGACGCAATCATTTAAAACTGAAAGTGAAAGAACATTTAAAGAAAATAATTTCTGCTAATGTGTAATTGTTGACAAACTGTTTGTACAAGACAACAAAATTCAGTGCATGTCAGTTTGGACCCGTTTATGAACGCACTCATACTGAGGAGGCTTTTACACGTTTCTATTTCGTTTGTTCTCCTGTTGAAGCTGCCAGCTGTTAGGAGCCACAAAGTATCTTTTTATCTGCTTTGAAACCACATATTCACTTAAAACCTGTTAGATTTTATTTTTTTTTCTCTACACACTTCAGCCTGAATATTCAACTATCACAATTATAAACGCTAGTGCTTTTGAAACGATCGGCGCTCACTTGTGAGATAATTGTGATAATTTGCTGCTCAAGGAAGCAAACAAAAACATCACCGACCTTAAAGATGATATCCAAAAACTCTCTGATGAGCTGAAGAAGTCTCACTTATCCAATTTCACTGAGAGCAGCTAGCGCCCTGACTGCACAATCTTAACATACTCAGTTCAGCTCTATAGCAAACAGATGTGCCACCTGACCTCGGAGCTCCTCCCCATCAGTCATCCCCGGGGTTTGTTTATTTTTTAAAAAGTTTGTTCTCATATATCAGTCATCTTTATTGTGCTACCTAAAGTTGGTGTGCCAAGGTCTGCATGGTATTAAAACAATGTTATTACAGAAATATTAGCTTCTGACATGGCTAGTTGGAAATTGAATTACTGGTTAAATATTCCCAATAAATATCCCGATATAGTTCTGCTAGTTCCAGAGCTTCATTTAAACGGTATGTTACTTATACTGACCCAGGGTCAATGTAAAATAAAATTCTACCTGTCTGAACAAAGTCTGGCTCCTTAAATCTTGGAGGACTAAAGGAGCCAGGATTTAATCATAAGGACTAAAGAGAATAAACTAGAAGCTTACACGTTTACTGTCAGACTGTGGGAAATGTTGTAAGTGATCAGTGACTCAGGTTAAAATGAAACATTTGGTGTCTTCAACTTTGAACAGATGAAAAACAAAACCCTGTCTGTGTGGCCTGGAGCTGAGAGGAGCGGACTACAGTATCAACGACCAGTTTCCCAAAGACATCCTGTAGTGATCCGAAAAAAAAATTGATCCAAGGTGGCTCCTGATTTCTCATCGCAGTTGATAAGCTGTACATTAACATGCAGCTTTATGGCGACCATGCCTGTACTGAGTCAGGTGACCTGTATCTACACAAACACCTTTTTTTCACCCCTCTTTCCCACTAATAGACGTGTCAACATAGAGTGATTAACTCTTAAAATTACTAATCGGTTAAATGACTTACAGGCAGACACTGTCTTTCTAAAGGACACTCATATGTCCAAACATCTGCACACACCCTCACTTCTCCACAGTTCTATCACACAATCTCAGTCAGTTACAACTCACAACAAAGAGCGTAGCTATATTAGTTAACAAAAAAACAAACATCATTGTTAGCAACATAATTACAGTTCCAGAAGGCAGAATTATAATACTTAATTTATGTATTTAAAATATGAATCTGTGTATTGCAAGTATATATGGACAAAATGTTGATGACTCCTCCTTTTTTCATAACTTCTTTTCATCACTTTTGGATCACTCTGACACCACACTTATGATAAGAGGAGACTTCAACCTGGTATTTATTCTAGAAATTGACGGCAGAGTACAGCAGTGAGTCAAAGGTGGCAGTCTATAGATATTCCTAAACGATACGCAAGTGATTTTGATCTCTTAGGTGATGCTTGGTATTCACATCACTTCATGTTAAGGGATTACAACTTTTTTTCTTGAGCACACCACTCACAGTTTTGCTTAGATTACTTTTTATTTAGCAGCTCCATTATGAGGTATTTTACAGACACTCAGCTTCATCCCATCACAGACAGCGATCATGCACTCGTGTGTGTCTAGCTCTCTGACACAGAAAAGAGTAACACAAACAATTAGGAACTGGAGATTTAATACGTCTTTACTTAAAGAACAAGATTCTTAAACCAGTGAGGAAAAAAAGCAACCTGCTTTTCCTCACTGACAAAGACTTAAGTAAATTAAGTCAGTGAGGAAAAGCAAGTTGCTTTTCCTCACCAGTTTATTATCTTCTCTACGGCCATAACTCGACTGACCCTCTGAGACTTATGCTTGTTGCTTTCTTCTTATGTAACTCTGCTTTCCCTGTGTTCAGAGGTGTTGCATCTCCTGGTTCAATCTCATCTGGGTATTCCTCACCTCCCTGCCTGCCCGCCCACTGCTCATGATTGTCAGGCTCCTGCCTTTCACCCATGCAATAACCACCTCTCCTTTTGTCTACTCATCATCTTTGTCTACTCCATATTCTGTTATTACAAAATAAATATCCTTGTTAATAGTTACTTTGCGTGTGTTTGGTGTCACTTGGGCCCTTTCCTTGGGTGAACCTTTGGTTTATAACAAATTGTTGATGAATTGTTGTCGTATTAACCAATAATTATTTAACATTATTTTTTCATCTTTTTTCGTAAAACAATGTTGTGAGAGAACGCAAAAAGTTGTGGTTTCTGATTCACAAAGGTGTCATAATTAAGCAGGTTTTGTGTCTCTCAAAATGAGTCTGTCTAGAGATGAATATGTGATTTTTCTGTAAAGCTTTGGCTGTGACTGCCTGTTTTGTTTTCTTCAAATTCACAGACATCAGATGCAGGAATTTTCACTGTGAGTACTGTATGGACTATCTACACTCTGCTATGGACTTTTAATTTCTTGATAATCTTTTTAAAGTTACAAATGCTATTAATGTATCATATCTCCTTTTGCTGTAACTAAATGCTCTAAACTCAATTTCCCTGTCATGTATTATGTTTTATGTAGTGCATAGAATTCATATTTTAAGTAACTGTGCAAATGATGTGAATGTTTTTTGGTTTTCCCTGAAGAATTGGTCATTTTGAGAAAACAAAGCTTCTTCTATAGAAAAAGGTTGAAACATTGTGAGATGTCTTAGTAACTGTGGAAAACTGTACTGATAAAATGTCCACTTAGTTAAATCAGTGTCACCAAAGACTGAAAAGTACAGATCAGTTTCAGCAGAAGGGTCTGTGTTATTAGAAAAACCTTCATTACCAAACTTCATTTTTTTGGTGAATTTTATTATAAATGATTTATATCAACAGGCTATAAACACAAAGACAATAAGACACCAACTCCTTGCACCAATTTGAATAACAACTGAATTCATAATCTGTCCCTGATTAAATGCTGATTTTGAGGAAGGCAAATGAAAGGGAAACAAAAGAAAACATTTCTAACTGAACAGTTCTGAATAATTTTATGCTCTGTTTATATCTTTCTGTTTAACAACTTCACTTCTAAGCACTTTATCGCTCTGATCTGATTCACAGTGTTATCATTGCTGCTGTTCTTGGATCATCCTGATCACCGTCTCCATTAGCATTTCCACTTGATGTGATGTTGGCCTGCTGTTCTCAAAAAGAACACACCTGTAGTCACACTTCTGAATGATTTCTTTCAGACCAGGTTGGCAGGAGTGAAGAAAATCCTCCAGCTTAATGTTTGCAGAGTGCAGGTCGTCTCCTCCTGTTACTTGTATCACCATGGTAACCTAATCTGTTCTGGAGCAGATTGTGTTCAAGATTAGATGTCAGAAAGTATTAAAGCACTTCCTACTGACCAATCAAATCTCTTGAAAATAGCATCACTATTCCTGGAAAATACAATAATCATGGAATTGTGATTGTTCACATGCTTTTAGTGCAAAATGTTTGTGTCTCACCTTTAGTCTCAGGTAAATCTTGATTTTTTTTTCTTGATTTACAGCAGAACTGTAATGTGAGAGTTGAACCTCATGAACTGATGCAGAAACTGTTGGCTTTTAAATAATCAGCTGATCATTGACATAGAACATTAAAAACATAAAATGATTAAACCTGCATTTGTTTTTACATGCTTCAGTTTAAAGTAGCATTAAGTTAAAGCTTCTCACAAAGATTCGTCAAATCTATAAGTCTCCACGTTCACATTTACCTGTTGTTCTAAGGATCCCAGTTTGGCATGGTTCCCACATGAAGCGAGATCGATCAACTGCAGACCAGACAACAAACGACGGAGGCACCAGAAAAGTACAATCAAACGATGAGTTTATTGACAACGGAGAACAACCGTCAGCATATGGCTTATTTGCTCTGACAAAAATACACTGAGTTCTGGTTTTATAGCATAGAGGATGACACCCCCACATACACGTCAATACAGGTCAAAAATACATTATGTCCAGTCATTGTTTACAGACAAGGGTACATCTTGTACATCTCTAATAACTATGAACAGACATATAACTTCTCTTTTTGATAACACCTTCCTTTTAAGGTAATAACTTCAAGCTTCAGGGCCTCTAAGGGCTAATAATGGACCCTCGTCCTCAATCACTAAGTAGACTGAATTGGCGCAGGTCTCAAATAAGAAGCAGAAGACACTTGGGCCTTCGCTCAGGCCTGCTACTAGATTTATGTGTATTGTAAGCATGCATGCAATTAACCTGCTATGTTCTCATCTTCCCTCAACATGTATCACCTGGACACTCTCACCAGTGAAGCTTAAAACCCTCTTGGATAGAACATCAACTCTAAACAAGCACAGTTATGCATTGTGTATAGAATGAACTCAACCTGTGAATAGAATGAATGTGATGACAAACATATTCAATGCAATATGAACCCTGTAAACAATATTACTGAGAAATACTGTAGAACATGTTACCAATGCATTTATCATAAGGCAGATTATATGGCAGCAATAAAAGAATCTCTAAATCCCAACACACACAAATACACACACTTTTGAAAATATGATGACAAACAGCCTCAACACCTTCTATGCCAGGTTTGACAGGCTGAACACAGACACTCCCTCACAGGCCCCTGGGACCCCTCTGAAAATAGCAAAACCCACACAAGCCTTTGGGACCTGATGGAGTTCCCCACAGAGTTTTGAAGTCCAGTGGGCACCAACTAGCTGGTGTGTCCACTGATAACTTCAACTTGTCACTATCCCAGGCAGTAGTCCCACGTATTTTTAAATCCTCCATCATTATACCAGTTCCCAAAAGACTGGACACATTGGCCAGCGGCACTCACACCAGTCGTTATGAAGTGTCTAAAAATATGGTTCTCACACACATCAACCACATGGTCCCAAACACTATTGAGCCCCTCCAGTTTGCATACCGTCCCAATGGATGAGTGGATGATGCAACAGCAATAGCCCTGCACCATACTCTGCAACACCTGGAAAGCAGCAGAACATATGTCAAGATGCTCTTCCTGGACTACAGCTCTGCTTTCAACACCATCCATCTGGGCAAGCTGATTGAGAAGCTGACACATACATAGCAAGGAAGTCTGGCCTGGATCTGGTATCAAACCAGCACTGCTGGCTGACTTCTGGCATGATAAGACGTATGTCATCCAGATATGGGCCAGGCCTGACCTAGATGGCACTGTCTATTTGATGGCATGCCATATCTGGCTCGATTGTGGTTTGGTTCATGTGGCCCAGGCCCATAGAAAGCAGGTGTGGCCCTGATCTGGCATCAAGCTGGCACTTCTGACTGACCCTTTGTTATAGCAGAGTGTATGTCAACCAGATGTCTGGCAATGATGGCACCAAAGGGCCGTCATTCTTTGCGGTATGTGGGCCATGTGTAAGCACATTGTGTGGGCCAGATCCAGTCCATGCCAATTTTGCTATGTGGGACGTCACAAATTCCTCACATCTCATTCTCTCTCTCTCTCGCCGTCACTCCTAAAACTTCCCCTTCTTCCTAAACAACCCAATATCATGTCATATCATTTTTTGATTGGTTGACACGGTACATTTTTCCACCAACACGAAAGGGCTGTTTTTTGTTTTCTTTTTTGCTCATAAGCAGAGAGTGATCGCTAGCGCTGTCCTTAGACAGTAAACGTGGCGAAACTATTGAGGAAAAAACATGCGTATATCTTGTTTATCATGACTCTGGTTTTACGTGGCCTATCAACACAATTTATAAACTGGTATATATCACCTTGTTGCTTTGTGATCTTGAAGTGGTCATGTGATTGACTTACCACGACTACTTTATTCTTCCTCAGTCAAACAGCAGCACTCATGCGATTGTTTTGCCTCCTTAGCTCCAGGTGTTGTGCTAGACAGTGATCGTGATTACCGTCCGCGGGAGCGCGCAGCTGCTTAAAGCAGTAGCGTCCAGATTACTTACAGCTACTTCCGTGCAACTGATATAAGATGCGGTAAGCTGAACACAGCTTCAACCGTCTGCTTGTTGAAAAAAAGTAACGCGACCGCATTTTCTTGTTAGTAACTGTAACGGCGTTGTAACGTTAGAAATAGTAATTAGTTAGATTACTCATTGCTGTTAAAAGTAACACCCTTAGTAACGCCGTTATTCCCATCACTGCTCATTGCCTAGAACAGTGACGGGCTGTTTTCTGTCTAAAAAAATAAAACTCCAAACTTCTATTCTTCCTTTATTGGTGCATGCACAAAAAAGATTACAGGTGGGATGCTGGACTTGTGATTGTCCCTCAGTCCTTCCTGACTGAGTTTGTTTGTGGGTGGGTCTCATCCCAGTCCTGCTCTAATCACACACCTGTTGCTGATGATCTCATTAAAGGGCAATACTTAAGGTAGTGACTGATGCTCAGTCTTTTATGGTGGCCCTCAGAGTCCAAGGGGACTGCAAGTTAAAAAAAAATACCAGCAAATAGAAAACTGCTCCTACATCTTTTACTCACAGGGGTGTTTAAATTGTCTGGTCCCTTACCCAGCACCGATTTACCTTGGGAGACCCTAGAGGGCAACCCCCCCCCCCCACAACATAGCCTCTGTAATCCTTTCACCACGATAAGGTAGCGATTCACGATTCATCACCATTACTCTTTATTATTTATCATTATTAAATATCACTGCACATGAGCAACAATTTAAAAGCTCCTGTCAGGCATGTTTTGTTCTCAGTATCATTCCTTCTGACACACACAGACACAAAAACATTCAATGCTGTTCTTCAGTTTCAGCTTCCATTTCATTTTATTTCAATAACGACCACCTCACTCCTCAAGTACCAGAAGACTAAATAAGCGATGTGAGTTTGGACTAATAAATAAGTGTAAGTGTAACTCTAGAAAAGTTATTTTTTGTTTTGCATATTTAAAATGATATTTTATTGGCAGTCCTGGTGTAGATAATATTTCCTAATGCTGATGTACGGAAAAACTGTCTGAACATTGAACTTTCAAATGCATGTTCTGGCTCCTGGTGCATCAGTAAAAACTGATTTGCAATTACTCAGTCAAAATGCACGCGTCAGATAATTATTACAGATACAGAGTTAGCTCAGAAGTTTAATTACATTCAAGCATTACGCAAAGATTGAAAAATTATAAACACATTCAGTGAAATTAAAACAGGGTGTAAACTGTAAACAGAGTGAGTGCGTTTAACAGACTGACATGCCTCCTACCTGCATTTCACCTTCACTCAGACAGTCTCAGTGATCCCGGTCAGGACAGAGCCAAAGTCTCATTCTCTGCTTTCATTTTCACTCGTGCACGAGACGATTGGCTTCCGTTGCCTCTTCAGACATATCCTCTGTTTATGTGCGCCTGACACTGTCAGAGAAATGGCAAACATGACAAATGGCTTTAGCAGGTCTTATATCAGTTATCAATGAGAGGTTTCTTATTTCAATTCATTCAGCATATATGTTTAGTCTTTTTATTTGTTTTTTTATTCATTTTTGCAAATGATTTGTGTATAAACAACAGGCATGTAGCGTGTAAGTCCTCTAGAGGGCAGTCTTGTATCAGGATATTCAGAAAGATCCTCATTCCTGCTCATCATTTACAACAATAAGACACTCTCATGTTCTCCAGCAGGTTTATGTTTCACAATTTTAATTTCACAGAGATTATTATATCATCAGGCTTGTTCTGTATTAAGAAATGAGTCTAGAGGACACAGTTCTATGAAAAGGGAAAATATAGAAATATAGAATAGTAGATCGTATCAATCTGACCAGAAAATGTCGAACATTTTCTATTTAAAATATTGATTTAATTTAAAGTTTTGTTCTGTTTTATTATTCTTGCAGATTCAATAAATTATTTTCCTAGTTGTCAGAATTCAGTGAATTTGTGTGGTATTTTAAACACATTTAACCTCTAATTTTATCATGTCAATGATTTTTGTTACTCTTTATTGTTGTTGTTTGTTTGTTTGTTTGTTTGTTTGTTTGTTTGTTTGTTTGTTTGTTTGTTTGTTTGTTTTGAGGGGAGTACACTGAATCGTCTCTCCTGTTGTTTATCCTACTGGTGGTATTATAACCTATATTTCACTCTCTAGGGGGATCCATAAAACAGGCAGTGAAGAAAATTTTCCCAAATTTCCAGCTACTGTCTTCTCTGACTTTTATCTAGTTTACACTTGATTATCTTGACTGCTGGCTCCTGTTGTAACCCAGCTGTTTCTTCTCTCTGAGGTTATTAATCCTGACATGAGTCAGTTACTTGGGTAACAGAGCCTGTGAATCTGAGCGCTAGCAGGTTTTCTCGACTAAACTCTGAGTTTCTCCCTCACTCGTCCCCTCCTGCTGCACATTAACCAGCTGACCCGTGCTCTGATTGCTTTCCTCTTTCATAAAGTCGCTCTCAAAGTGCAGAGTAAAGTAAACGAGTCTGTAGAAGTTTATATTCATACAAAAATTTAAATCAAAGTTAGATGTTAGTTTGCTAGTTTGTGTCCTTGACCTCAGAGCTTTTACTATCAATCTGTTGTCAATATAAAACAGATCCACTACAGGAAAGATTTATTATCAGCTCAGATCAAAATCTGTCTTCATCTTTGACTCTGTTGACAGTAATGCACAAGTCAGACTGCAAGTTTCTTTGAACTGCAAACATTTACTGTACAAGACTTTAGCAATCACAGTTTAAATCAAGCTTATCTAATAGATAAAGCTTCAGACACATCAGTTGTCGTCTGAATCTGTGGAATGGAAGACTCTGACGAAGCTTTTTGAGTTTTATTTTGCATTGTTGAAATTCTCATGTTAGGTCTGTAATAATTGTGTAAATGGACTGGTTCTTATATCGTGCTTTTCTACTCTTTCTGAGCACTCAAAGCGCTTTATATAACTAATTTATTCACCCAATCACACCAGCACCCAATCACCACCAACCTTCTGGTTAGTGGCTGACCTGCTTTGCCACTTGAGCTACAGCCACCCCTGTAGTGTGTTATTCTTATTTAGGTTTTAGTTGAGGTTAAGCTTACCCATTACTTATCATCTGTCTTGTTTTTCTGTTTGGTTTCTTGTCTTGGCTGTCATGTGTTTCAGGTCTGGTAAGCTGGTGTTGTCATGTCTAAGTCTCCATGTTTCCTGTTTTATTTTGAAGAGGTCTTGTGTTCTGTGTTCATTGTTTTAGTTTCACTTTGTGTCAGCTGTTTCCCCACGTGTTTTCCTTTCCCTCATCACCTCCTCTGTATTTACTCTGTGTTTCCATTCACTCCTCATCACGTTGTCTGTGTATCTTTCCCCTACGTCACCATAGTGATCATAGTTTACTCATAGTCGTTATTAGTTTCATAGTTAGTTCATAGTCAAGTCACAGTGTCTCAGTTTATTCATAGTTTTCTTTTTTAAGTCACAGTCTTCAGTCTAGTTGTTGCTAAAGTTTGTTTCTCGCCTTATTTTATGTTTATCAGCCCGAAATAAAGGCTCGCCTTTTGTTAGAGTTAATTTCATCTCCTCGACTGTGTCCCCGCCCGCGTCCTCCACTCACTCTCCACACGGTTTCAGCGTGATTGTCTTTTTTCTAATGGAAAACTCTGTCATCACTGGAATTTTGGAGATAAGAAAGCTGCCCTGCATTTTTTGTTAGCTAACTAGTAACAGCATCAATAACTCAGAGCAGTACAAGGAGACTAAAACTAAAAGTTGGTCTAAGGGGTCACTTTTCTGCTGTGCAAGGAGTTTTAAGTTCAGAAACCGCAGATATGCTGTCCATTTTCATGCTCTGTCTTTTAAGCAGTAGGGGTTTCTTTGTTGTTTGGCTACATGCACTGAAACGGTAAAATCCACTTGTGAGCTGTAAATGCTCGGCTTTGTAAAGCACTTTATAAATGAGGACTGTGTGGAGAAGAGTCTGTGTGAGTCAGGTGACAGGTGGTTCACCAGACAGACAGAAGTTGGAGCCACAAACTTTGATTTTTCCTGGTCTGGCACAATCAGCTATTCAGCGCTATTTTATACAATGAAGTAGTCTTTGCTTTCCCCAGCACATCCAGACAGTTTACAACACAACATGTTACTACATGTGCATCACACCACAAACATAACTGTTTCTTACTAAAGCACAATCTTGAAACCCACCAGCACATCTAAAGGGAAAGTGGGTCGATGCGCACAATGGAGAAAAAAAACAAAACAAAAAACGTCCAGAGACTTTAAATGAGGTTGTTCAAGTTCTAGCTGTGTGATGTAACTAGAGGAGTCTGATATAGATTGTTTATGTTCAGTGATATAAATGCAGAAACTTGTAGGTTTGTTGGCTTTTATGATGTCTTTACATGAATGTAAGTTCACATTAAATGATTACAAAAGAATGCAAAACCAAAGACAAACTGCATTATTATTATTATTATTGTTATTATTATTATCATCATCATTGTTGTTGTTGTTGTTGTTATTTTCCTTTTTTCAAATTCTTCATTCTATGAGGGCAGTGGTAGACTGAATCATGGATCTACAGATTGATGTGCACCCATTCAGTGCAGGTTTTTTTCTGTTTTTATTGAAAATAATAAATAATAAATTAAGAAAAACAAAGAACATGGGGGACAAAATCAGTGAACACACAGAAATCAACATACTTCCAAAACAAGACATCTTGCAAAAAGTTTGTGTGTTGATGAGGAGCTTCTTCGTCAGGTACATGGACATCCACTGCTTGATCCTTTTTGTGATTATTTCACATTTTTCTGACACTGAACTAGTGAATAATGACGAATTTGTGTTACAGTACTAATAGGTTTGGATTTTTTAGTCTTCTATATAGACGTAAGATGAACTCATTTGTGTGCTGTAAAGTGATCCAAACTACTTTTAGTAATCACCATTATTATTTGTGTTACATGTCACTGCAGATGGAGATGTAGCTCCTGATACGTATGCTGTGTTTTCAGTATCAAACCAGTTCAACTACATGCTACAGAATAGAGAGTCATATTCTTTCAGAGACACCCAAGAAGCTCCATGTCTCGCCCTGACACACACACACGCACAGTAACACAAACACCAAGACACACACAAACATAGAATCCAAACCTTTGTAGACAGACAAGCCATTTTATTTTCCTGATAAATGACAGCAGCAGTCATAGAAAGCTTGTTGTCAACTTTGGAAGTCAACATGGGCTTTATCAGATCTGAAGAGTATAAGTGTGTGTGATGGACTTCCTGACTGTATTCAGTCATACAGTTCAGGCAGATGTTCGTAGTGAGCAGAACCAGCTCAGGCTGTCAGACTACAAGTCCCACCAACCTGCTATTCAAACCTTCTGTTTGTTAATGGCAGCCAATCATAACAAAGTTGGCTTTAAGCAAAGTGTTTAAGACACTGCATGAACTCTAATGAATACATTATAGACAAAGTTGGATAAAATCCAACTTTACTGTTTATTTTTAAACTCAGTTTGTTGAACAAACTGAGTTTGAGTTTGTTTCCTGCAGTAGGGCCCTGGTTTGTTTTCTGTGTTTCTGTTTGAACTTATGGACTGTGCACCACCTTAAGTTAGTTTTTTCTTTCTTTCTTTATTAATTCAGATCCTGAAGTCTTGGATATTCTGGTCTTTGAAAAAGTATTTCAAGCTTCCTTCCTCTCATTAGCTTTTGTGTTTTTTGTAGATGTTTGTTAATGTAGCTCGACTAAGGGTGATTCTAGGTTCAAACATTCAGGTGGGCTGTGTTGTTGTTGTTGTTCTTTCTTTGTGATTGTTTCACATTTTCTGATCCCAAACTGATGAATTATGATGAATTTCAGTTACAGTAAAAGTGAGTTTGGATTTCTAGATCCTTTTACTCTGTATTGACCTTAGATGAACCAGTTTGCGTACAGTACACCAAACAGAGAAACTTACATGACATTATTAATCATGTATTATTATTTGGCTTAAATGTCACTGTAGATGGGGAAGAATTTCAAAGCTCCTGCTGAGCATGCTTTGTTCTCAGTATCAGACCCGCTCAACTACATGTTACAGAACAAAGAGTCTCATTCCTTCAGATTCACAAACACACACACGCACTGTAGTTATTCTGTTACGTGTCTTTTGTTTTTATCACCCTTAAAAATAAATTCTTTTGTACTATTGATATGTAACTTCAAATTTAGTTCTTTATTTAATAACTAATCAAAAAAATAAAATAAAACAATAGTTTAGTATAAACTTAGTGACTTAGTTAGCTTAATAAATAAACTAATAGCCTATGCAGCTTCCCCAGCCATTTTGATTATTCTAATTAACTGTAAACCAATAATGAAAATGAAAGATACTAGGGGAGTTTTTTTTCCTTTGTAGACAGAACTATCAAGTAAATTCAGCATACCAAGGACATCTTGTCATTATCAGGAATTCACTTACTGGAAACCAGATAAGCCATTTATCTCATACATGACATCAGCAGTCAGGGTAAGCAGCCATACAAAGCTTTTGTCAACTTTCTAAGTCAAATATAATCTGAAATTATAGTGTTAAATGTACTGTAAATGTGTGTGCGTGCTTTATGAGCTCTTTGGTGCTATAAAAGTGCTAACTAATTTATTTGGCCCATAATACAAGCTTTGGCCTATTTAAAAGGAGCGCTGACAAAAATGTTGAAAAGCCTCTCAGTAATAAAGTTCTGACATTGTTCTCACATGTTTCTCAATCCGGTCTGTAAGTTATGACGTACCTGAACTGTGTTCCCGGGCCCAAACTCCTCTGCATTTTAAGGCTGTTGTGTTTTTAACAGTTTTTAATGCTTTGTATCTTCTTCTATTTAAACTGAACAAGCCCCTACAAAAAGGCAGTGAACACTGTCGGCCTCTCTTGGTTTTTATTACCACAGGAGCACATTTTAAAGCTCAGTTTTAAAACTGTACATATAACTACAGCACAGCCCGTGCAGCAGTAAATTGATCACTAACCTTCTTGATGCATTCTCAATCATCCAGGAAAGTAAATTTCCAAAAGTTGATTCTGTTCATCTGGACGCTACATCCAGATGAACAGAATCAACTTTTTGGAGATCATTAACCTTCTATTGTGGATGGATTATCTCAGTTGTTCTCCTGACTTTAGTTTGGTCCGTTTACAGCATCTTGCCATGCGAATACATTTGTCACTAACCATTGGGCACCTTCACGTTAACTTTTATCATGTGGAAAAAAGTTAGCGTTCATCTTCCAGCTTCACTGTGTTTATATTATGCTATCTGTAGCTGTGTTGCTAGCCACAACGTAGCACATCAGTATATACCAGCTAGCTCAACATCAGTAACCCTACAAACACTGATGTTTAGTTTTCTGTCTTTAATTATGTTGGAAGTAATAGCAGATCTTCATGTTTCAATTTTTCAGAAATCACTCAATCAGAACATGGTATATTACATTTAGTTGGAAACTAGTGAGCTAACTCCCTGCTAACTTCTAACTCAGTTAAATTTCATAAATTCCAGTTTCACGAATGCCTGGATCATAAAATTAATTGTTACACCTGGTAGAGCAGCCACACTGATCATTTTATTAATGATGAAAGAATTTAGACAGTTTGTAACACTCCGTGATGCCGCAGTGTTTCTTTGACTTTGGGCCCAGAAACGGCTAATGACAGAGTCATAACCAATGTTCCCTCTCATTTTTTATGTGTCTGAGCAAACACACAAACTCCCTGAGCGATCCCTTGGACCACTGTGAGCAACAGCAGATGTGTGCACTCTGGTCACGCACACATTAGTATGTTAACACTACTGGAAGTAAAAAATAACTTGAACTCCAATTTTGAAAACACAACCTTCTTCTTCTTCTTTTTTTTTTTTATAAACCTCTGACTTGTATTATGAGTCTGTGGTCTAGGAGAGAGTCCTGTAACTCTCTGTCTGCAAAATACAGCATATGATGACCGATGTTGGGCAATTAATCCTATAGTTACTTCTTCAAAGAAGTAACTGGGTTTTGCAAACAACAAAGTTTTTTGCAGCTATTTACCAAAAAAATGCAGCCAAGGCGTTTTTAAATAAACATTTCGCACTATTTACAGAACAATCAGCTGTTCTGCATCAAATTTGATGCCACACAAATTATTTGAGCCGCTCCAAAAAATAATTTCTGTGCACTATGAGATAAAGGAGAACAACAGCCTGATACCTGCAGGCCTGACAACAGGAGATGTATCACTGTTCCCTCCTATTTGGTCTCCCTAAAAGGTCTCTTCATAAACTCCAACTTCTTCAAAATTCTGCAGCACGGGTCATAACCCGTACTCCATTAAGAGCGCATATTACCCCAGTTCTTCAGCAGCTTCACTGGTTGCCCATAGAAGCCAGGATACATTTTAAAATCTTAATTCTTACATACAAGTGTATCCATAAATCTGCTCCTTCATATTTGTGTGACCTGCTCCATATCACCACTGTTTCCCGGCTTCTCAGATCATCATCTGCTATTCATCTTACTGTTCTGTCCTCACACCTTATTACTATGGGGAACAGAGCTTCCAGTCGCTCTGGTCCCCGGCTCTGGAACTCTCTTCCTCCAGCCATAAGAAATATTGACTCCCTCTCCGTATTTAAGTCACAGCTCAAAACACATCTGTTTAAACTGGTTTATTCGCTTTAATGCTGATTTTATCTGTTGACAAGCTCTGTTTTGCAATTTTAACTTATTTTATGACTATTGTTCATTTTATTAATTTTGTTCTTTGTAAGGTAACCTTGGGTTTCTGAAAGGCGCCCCAAATAAAATGCATTATTGTTATTATTATTATTATTATTATTATTATTATTATTATTATTATTATTATTATGTAAAACTCCTGTAATATCTGTAACATTCAGAGGTCGCCTCATTGTTCTGACACACACACCAAAACTATTAACTACACTACACACTAACTGCACACTAACTACACAAGACAACACACTAACTTTAGGCTCCAAACATGCTAAACATTGCAAATCTGTCACATCTCAAAACACCGCCGCCACTCCTAAAACTTCCCCCTTCCTAAACAAGTAAATGACATGTTGCCACATCATTTTTTGATTGTTCAACATGGTACATTTTTCCACCAATAGGAAAGGGTTTTTTTGGTTTTGTTTTTGCTTACAGGCGGCGAGTGCCTTCGAGCTCTTTCTTTATAAATGTCGCTTTTACCATTTCTTCTGGCAGTAAATATAAAAATGATAGCATTCAGGAAAAAAACAAACATTGCAGATATTTTCATCATAACTCTGGTTTTACGTGGCCGATCAACACAATTTAAAAACTGGTATAAAGTCGCCACTTTTTCCGTCAGTTGTTCCGTCTGTCCTGCTCACATCTCCAAAGGTTGTACACGTTGTCATTAACGTGGCTTCACTCCACATCAGCCACGCCGCTTTGCTAGCTAAAACACCGGTGTGGGCACATAAGGACGCTGTCATAGCCTGTCAACCACGTTGATTGGCTGCGTATATACGAATGTAAAACGCATCATTGACTGTAGCAGCCTGTCACTGGTCACTTACTGACTCACACTGCAAAACTTAATGAGTTGTTAATTTATTTTAATTTCATTTCAGGTTAGATTTTTTTTTTGTGCGCAATGCAGATTTTCCGTGTGCAGAGACCGTGCCAGCAGTGTGCGATTGCGCACGCGCGCAGCTTATAGGGAACATTGAACACTGAAACCTGGGTTAAACCTTACGATAACGTAATGAGCTTCCTGTTTCACTTTATAGTTCAGACCTCGGGTTTTAAGTAGTTTTTCCTTCTAAAGTCAGAAAGCATTCAAGATTTTGATTGTACCTTCAAAGTCGAATCCATCAGCTTCATCTCCCACACTGTGAGATTATCTCCACAGGTGGAGGTCAGTTCTTGCTTATTTGGTTGACAAGGACAGTGAGTTCACATGCCCTCACAAGATAACCCAAAGTCAAGGTGCTGACCTAGTATGAGTAATGGTCTTGTACTTCTACAGACACTGAAGACATTCCTGTTACAATGTGACTCTTACCGATCACAGCAGGGCTTCATTCCATGGTGTTAGTAAGGTATGAAGGTATGACTGTAGGTTCTCTGTCTGACTCACTGCAGCCCTGCTCATTCTTTACATTATCATCAGTGTCTGTCTGCCCATCTGTCTGAAGCTACGTCAGAAAGATGTGGGTGGGTCCATGGAGTCATAAACAGAGGAAACAAAACCAAATTTCCATCTTGTAGATTATATTTTACAGGTCTGATGTCGCTAACGTCAGACTGACTGCAGCGGAACATCCCAGTGAAGGAAGAAACGCAGGACTGAATCTGTCCTACAAAGGTAAACACCAGGTAAGGATGTGATAGAAACAGCCAGAGTATGATCATTTTAGCTTTCAGATTCAATTTTACAGCATTCTCATTAGAATAGCCTACAACTTCACAATTACAATTTAAATATGAACAGTAAGAGTAGGCTTAGTGAGGCTTCTGAGAATAAACTGTTTTTAGTGTCACAACAGTGGCTCTTTTGTGACCTGATTTACCACAGTAACTTATGTATACGTCACCTGTTGGTGAGCAGGTTATGTTCAAATTTCCCTCCTTTGTGGCAAATAAAATGGCAACAGAACAATGTGAAGAAATGGTCACTTAATATTTGCCTGTTATTAAAGGCCAGGGTCACCTTTTAAACACGTATTTATGGCGGTTACACAAATTGTGAAAGTCATTATTAAACCTAACCAAGAAAATGGTGGAAACATGAAATATTTCACGTTGGTTTTCTCGCGGTAACAGAGGACTTTTGAAATGCTGCAGTTAATAAGTCGTAGAGTTTACCCAGAATAATCAGCAACCCCACTCTCTAACTTTATGTGTGCTGACACTTCACGGCTGAGTAGCTGATGCTCCTAAATGTTTCCTACTTTCAATAACACCTCTTTCAGTTGATTGTGGAAGATTTAGGTTCACTGACCATTTGCCTCAGTGGCATACTATTACAGTGCTACACTTACTCATTCACGGAGCTCAGCTGCACTCTGGACATCAAACCCCACACCTGCACGTTATATGCAAACTTCCTTTAAAAAGCTAAAAAAAGGGGGAAAGAATATCATCAAGAACATCTAATATTTTCCTCATTTAATACTAAATGTATTAAAACTATTCTTTTTTGTATTTTCTTTTTGAACATTAAAGTTAAAACTTACTTCAAATGTATTTTTTTTTAAACAGATGAGCAAAGGCATGGGAAACCATATAGACACATCTTTAAAGAAGTTTTAAAAGGCAGAACTTAAACATAAAAGAAGATGTAATGTATGTTCAAGAACATTTTCCCAATGAAAAAGAAAGAATTGCATGAAATCAAAGATCTGCAGAAGCAGAAGAAGGAAATCTGTCACATTGTGAAGACATGGAGGATCTTGTAGGAGGAGACTGCTCTTCCTTTCTCAGAAGGCCATCTCAAATCCTACTTACTTCCTTCTCACGTCTCTTCCCATACAAAACATGGTCCTCTTATAGACTGTATCCCCACATTGTATTACTTACTCACTGGAATACCAGTGGCACTAAAGTCAGTGAGAAAGGAACTGTTATATGGCGATCAAAATCAGTGTCTATCCCTCAGATGAAAATATTGACTGAAGCATCAAGGTTACCTGACATGAGATTAAAGGAGTTTAAACCTGCCATCACTGCTGATAACTGTCATGATGAAACCTACCAGTTCCAGTGCTCCAGTGCAGGTCTGTACCAGTGCAGTGTGACTGGTCTGGTGTTTGACATGAAGGGAGAAGGAGACGTGGTTTACAGGACTGTCCCTTGGAACAGGAAGCTGCTGGACAAACACCACAAGAAGCCTGCAGGACCCCTGTTTGACATCAAATGTCAGCAGCAGTCTGTGTGTCAGCTTCATCTCCCACACTGTGAGCTCATCTCCACAGGTGGAGGTCAGTTCTTGCAGGTCGCTCATGTGAATGATGAGGGCATTGAGTTCATCCTCCCTCATCAGATAACAGAAAGTCATGTTGTTATAAACATCACAGACTTTTCTGGTTATGGTATTGTCAGGGATGAAGACTCTCCCCCTGACCCAGTCCAAGCTTTGGTTTTGCTCTTTTACAAATCTCCAGAAGAAGGTGATCTCAGATCTGTCCTCAGTGTGTTGTTGGTGCCAAGAAATGTGGTGATTTGTCAAGTTAAGAATATCAGGAGGGAATTAATTGGAGAAGAGACATACATAGACATACCCTCTAAATGCAATCTGCATCCAAACCAGGTTTACTCTCTTTCCACCGTTCCTGATGATGGCCTGATTGTAGTTCAACCAAATGAAACAGTGTTTGATGACGTGTCCCTTGACAATCCTGTCCCATCCTTCCAAGTGATTTTTAATAGACTCACTAGAAATATTAACCTGAGTCTGAGACACCAGAGCAGCTCCAGCTGTGTCTGGAAAAGTGAGGTTTGTCTTTTGCCCAACAGAATGAGAAGCATGATTCTCTCTTCAAATAAGAAACTGTTAAATGTACGGAGCTTGTTCATTGATAAGATATCAGAACCTGTTCTCAACAGTCTGCTCGACAAACTGTTGGAGAAAAATGTGATAACTGATGCTGAGAGGGAGGCAGCAGATGCAAAGAAAAAGAGAAGGAAAATAGCACGTTTCGTTTTTGACACTGTGAGGAGGAAAGGTGAAGATGCCATTTTAGAAATGACCGAGTCCCTTTGTGAGCTCGATTCCTTCCTCTGCAGAAATCTTGGGTTGCTATGAGAGCATCTAGTTAACTTTGCTGAAACTGCTTGAATCTGAGTCTTGAGTCTGCTTCAAATCACATTGCCTCCATCATTCTGTTACAAGTGGATTTCAGTTCGTCTAAATAGGACTGCTCTAACTTTTCCAGTTTGTTTTAGCAAAGAAAATCCAAGGTTTTCTTTAAAGATTTGGACTAATTTACTTTTATGCTTCTAAATTCAGGTGAAACTAAAGTTATTATACCTTGGCTCTAAAAATATTAGAAACATGATTTCTAGGATTAATCTTACTCTGGATGGTATTACTTTGACCTCAATTAAACCAGTGAGGAAATGGACATTTTTTGCATTTTTATCCTTGAATGCAAATATTAAACAAATATGTACAACAGCTTTCTATTATTGCACAATTTCTCTAAAATTAGACACAGGAAAAACTAGTTTCTGTCTTTCTCCAGTCACCCTAACCGGTTGCAGCATATAGCCAAACCTCCCTCAGCCTGTTTCTTCTTCCTGTTAAAACTGAGTTTCTTTGTCATGGATTAGGTCTCTGACCCAGAATTTCTGAGGGTTTTCTGGGTTTTTTGAGTCTCTTGTTGTGGGTTTAGTTGGGTTTGGGTTTCCATTATTATCATTGGTTTCATGGGTTATTGTATTGTCTTTCTCGTCTGTCATGTGCATTAGGGCTGTGTATGGCCAAGTTTGTGTTGCCATATGTACGACTCCATGTTTTATTTTGAAAGAGTCTGGTGTGTTCTTGTTCATTGTGCCTCTCCCCGTAGCTTCATATGGTTCATGTGTGTCAACTGTTTCCCCATGTGTTCCCACTTCCCCTGATCACCTCTTGTGTATTCAAGTCCCCTGTCTTCTGTGTGTCATTGTCAGGTCATCTGTTATAATCTCCACAGTTTTCATAGTCTGTCATAGTTTTTCATACTTCTTGTGTTTTGCTGCTGTCATCAGCCAAAATAAAGACTCGTTTTCTTTTCAAACGCAACACCTCTCTCCGCTGATGTGCATCTGGGTCCTGAAATCAACACACCGGCGGACCCCACCGTAACATTTTTCCTTCTCTCGCCAACGCATTTGGGTCATTTAATTGTTGGGACTTCTGTTTTCACTATATTATTCTAGGGCCTACATATAAAGCACCTTGAGGCAACTGCTGTTGTGATTTGGTGCTATGAAAATGTTTCTCCCAACAGTAACTTGAGGAAGCTGAGGTGCCAGCAACTTTTCCTGGTGGTTTGCCCATTCTCATTCTGAATAAACCTCTGGCCTTTGACGTTAAACTGATGGGAGTGCAGCATCCGAGGCAAGCTTGCACTGGCTCATCTTTCACTGTTCTAGATCAGTTAGACCTGAATGTCATATAGAAACAAAGCTAGCATTAGATTATCAACAAGCCTCAGTGATTTAGCATCATAACAGAGATTTCTCTGGTTATTCATCAATATTTATATTTTCATTTTCCATGTAGATGTTGACTGTTATGACGTATACTAATCGAACCTTTTAATTAAACTTTTTTGTTGTTAATATTTTACTTATATTTTATTTCATGAAATATCAAGATGTATACTTGTGTTTCTGAACAACTGAACAGCCACTGCAAACATATGATTTATAGAGTATGATCCTGATAACTGAAGCGCAGATAAAGTATTTAAAATAAGCGCAGTCATAAACATGTGCAGTAATAATATTAATCCACTGAACACTGGTAGGAAATATTTTCACAAATTAATGATTTTAACTTCTTTCATTTTCTAATTTTCCATATTAATAGCTATAATATGTTATTGTAATTATGTCATGAATCCAATGTTTTTCCTCTACTTAAAATACTTGTTATTGTCTAACAAATAATATATATCTTGTAATTAAAATAAATAAATATATATGCATATTGCCTGTGCATCGTTTTCTGTGTGAAGAACTTAACACTTTGTAATTTCCCTTAAACATTTAAAGAATATGACTGTATTTGTGACACAGACCCGAGTGCTGCTGACGACCACAATAAAGAAAAATGTCTTAATTCATGTTAATGTAATTTATGAGCAAAACACAAGCAAAACAAAGAAAAAAAAAATCACTTAAAAAAAAAGGAAACCCCCATTTACTCAGCATCAAAATAGTTATTAATATAAAAGCCTTGGTCTAAGGAGTGTCACGGCGAGTGAGATGACCTGTGTGGAGATAATAAAGGAGGATCCAATTGCAGGCACTTGTAAAGGTGTGAAGATGGTTTATTGAACACAAAGTACAAAATAGAAAAACAACAAACGAGACGGCAGACTATCTAAACTGAGAACAACGAAACTACGAAACACAAACCAGAACACGAACACGAAGGAGGATGGGCATAAATAAGTGACGATGTACAGCAGGGAGAACAAGCAGATGAAACACGGTGAATACACAGACGGACCAGCGACTACAGTCAGAGAAACACAGAGATATTACACAAAGATGGGGGACACAGCTGGAAGTAATTAACAAGACGAGACAAGGGAGGTAAAACTGAATACACTCACATGAGATGCAGACCTTTACAATAAAACAAGAAACGCGAAATCACTACACAAAGACACAGACTCAACACAGAGGCTGACAGAAAATAACACATGGAACTCAAACCATACATGAGACAACAAATCCTTAACCACAAATAAACAGAAACATAGAATTCTAATAATAATCAACAAGGCACAAGAGTAACAAAACGATCATTCGAAAATAAACCAAAACATAATAAACTCAAAATGCTGGGTCGAACCGACCCAGAACTGTGAGGAGCCTGGAAAGTTAAACGTCTGGACTCCTTCAAGTTTCTTGAAGACATTTCGCCTCTCATCCAAGAAACGTCTTTAATTCTAAGACCAAATGGTCAAAAGTCCCAGATTCTTGATCCCTATCGGGAGTGTCACTAAGAGATCATGGACCCCCATTTTGATCCTTTTCACACCTGAAGCCAAGGTGTGAAAATGGGTGTCTGTCACAATCAGCCAAGGTTTTGGGTAAACCCATTGTGAGACCTGCCCCCACCCTCTCACATGCTTTACTGAGATCAAATGACTCGAGATCTGAGTGGCCGTTAATGTCAGGGTCCTGGGTCCCCTGACCCAGCATGTTTAGTTCTTTGTGATTTTGTATTATTGTACTCGTGTGAGTTATTCTATCGTTTCTAGTTTTCGATCCCTTGCCCTTCATGTTTCTCTGTGTCCCCTCTGTTCTGTGTAAGTCTGTCTGCATGTTTGAGTTTCCCTCTGTGTCTTTCGGTTCTTAGAGTCCTCTGTCTCATGGTTTGTCTCGGTGTTTCTTAGTTGCTGTCTCCACCGTGTCAAGTTCGCGTCTCTGTGTCATACTTCCTGTTTTACTTTGAAGGTCCGTGTCTTATGTGAATGTGTCCTGCTTTGCTTCCTTGTCTCGTCAGTCCTGATTTCTCCCATCTGTGCCCTCCTTCTGTGTCTCATTCCCCTCGTTACTTCCCAGTGTATTTAAACCCTGTGTTTCTCTGAGTCAGTGTCCATTGCTGTGTGGATCTCCTGGTGTCTCCCTGTAAGTTTAGTGTGTTATTCCCCAGTTTAGTTTATGTTGTATGCTTTCCCAGCCCGTGAATAAAGCTGTGGTTTTGCGTTCATCCCTTGTGTCTAAGAGCCTGAATTTTGGGTCCAATTCCTGCCTGCCACACAGCGATTCACGACAGTTAAGGCCTCTGAGAAGGGATCTCAAAACTGGATTTTAGATGACACAGATGGCAGACATTTGGTGTTGATTTTAGGAGTGCTGCAAGTGGGAGATTGGTAGGGGTTGGTGGATCCTGCCAAGTCCATATGTAGGACTTTGCTCTGGTTTTCTTGAAATTGGTGGACATTTGGAAGGGCATTTTGTTCTCCTATCTGGGCACATTCCTCCCACCATGCTGGCGTTGTTTGGTGTAGCACATGGATGCAAAGGCACTTTTGTATGGTCTGATCACAGGAATGGGGTTGTCCTCACTACATGAAGGGTCATACTGCCTGTTGTTGTTTCCACTCTCTTCTTTTGCTTAAGTGTTTGGTTTCTGGACCTCATTGCGATAGATTTTGTTTAAGTAAATGGTGGTTTTGGTTGTTGGAATTGGAAAGTTGGTGTGGAACTTTCTCACCAGGGGGAAAAGGGGTGGTGGGGGTGATGTATCAGTCTGATCCGATTTTATTTACATACATTTAAATACAGTACCAAATCACAATGATACCGGCAGACACTACTGGTGGCCAGCAAGAAAGCTATAACACGTAAATGGTTAAATGAGGAACCACCAACTGTTTCGGACGGGACAGAAGTAATACAACTATGGAACGACTAACCTTCAAAATAAAAATGTCCATCAAAGGCACAGGAAACGTTCAAAACACAGTTCAGGTGGCTGACCAGAGGATTGCAGCACAGGATACCCGAGAGGATACCTGTGGCTGACCACGCGGAAGAAGGTGGTGGCAGGAGGCCAGCAAGAAGGTCCAAAACAAAACAGGTCAGGGGGCTGGCTGCGCGGAAGCCAGCGGCCGCAACGCAGGCGAAGGAGGTGCAGAAGGCAGCAGTGGTGACTGAGTAGGTCTGGAGGTTGCACACGACAGCGATGACACCCAGCCAGTGGCCTGGAAAGTGGCCGGCGATGTTGAGGCGCTGGACATACATTGGCCGGCGGCATAGCAACCGCAGGACCAGATGAGGCAGGACCAGACGGCGGCAGCGCTGCAGGCGATGGTGGTGCAGGCTAGAAGGGCCCCTCGGACCCTCCAGGTGAGGCAGACAAAGGCTGGAGGGGCCCAGCGGGGACACTGCAGAGTGAACTGGGCCCAGCGGGGACACTGCAGAGTGAACGGGGGGGGGCAGCTAAGCAGGAGAGTGAACTGAAGCTTGTGCAGGTGATAAACCGTTCTCAGAATTCTCAGTCTTTAAATTAGCAGACCTAGTTAGTATAACTCTGGGCTTGAAGGGACCAGAGCAAAAACAGTCATTAGAATTTAATATAGACCCGGAAAAGGCAGTCTCAGTAATTTCAGTCACAGGGGAAACTGGAAATCCACTGTTGTTATTACCACCTGCCACACAAAACATGGCCCCAGAATAAACTGTCCCAACATTGGAAGATGTGGGAAAAGTGTCTCTTTCACTTACCACCACAGGAGTTTGCTCCGCAACTGTGGAGTGTCAGCAGCGTGAGCACCGCTTTCGTCGAGATAAAGGAGGAGAAAAAAGATCCGCCAATCCAACGGACTGGGTTGGAAATCTTCTGCTGGACAGGGTAGTTCCAAGGTAGTGGCTGGGTGCAGATGCAAAGTGTTAAGGATGAAATCCTGTGCAATCGGGGGAAGCAATCCCAGAAGTCACGGAAGCCCGGAAATAAGCCACTGTAACCGGGCCTCCACAGTGCGATGAAACTCCTCCCCTGAATGATCCAGCCAGAATTGGAGAAGATTCTCCACATTGTAGATTATATTGTCTTTAAGCTCCTCAGAAGGATTGAAAGCTGCTGGGTCCATGTTGGTTGGTTTGTAGTGTTACGTCTGCAGTGGCAGACAAGTGGAGGTTGAAAGTAGGACCCAAGATTCAAGCAGCATAGGGAGAATGACGCTGGATGACGCAAGGAAAGAACACAGATGAACCAGCAACGCACATGATAAAACAGGGCTTAAATACACACAGGGCAATCAAGGAATGGGAGACAGGAGGGAGACACGGCTGGGACCTTCAAAATAAAACAGGAAACACACTCTAAACACGCAAACTTAATACAGAGTGTGGAGAGAGAACACAGGAACTTGAAATGTGGAACATGAGAGTACAGAGGACACAAAACACCAGGTAGGATAATCACATACAACCCAACATAAACAAAACCACAGAATATTAACCCTTTAAAACCGGTCAGAGCAGGCACGCTCCATTTTGCGTAACTACTTTTAAATCCCTCTAGAACTTCAACAACGTAAACTAGCGCAATAAATTTTTTTGAATATGAAACTGGAGGAGTTGAACTTACATCTTATGCCATCAGCTTGTCCTAGGTCACGGTTTCCTTCCACATATAGCTTTGCAAAAACTGCATAAAAAGCGCTTGCAGCATCAAAAACATAAAATTCCAGAAACACGCTTTACCGATCCGATCAGCTGTTCGTAACACTTCCTATGTTGAAATAGACGTCAGCGCGAACTATTGCATGTCCGCCATTACCTGCCTGAAACCGGAAGTGACGTCATTTTTGCGGAAATGTAGTTTTTTACCATCAGGGCCTCATGAGCCTATACTGGTGTTTTACACAAGAATTTCACTCGCATGTACTGTACCAGTGTACCTGCACATGTGACGTGACAATAAAGGTGATTTGATTTAAAAGTTATGTTTGACTTTATGACTTGTCGGTGTGTCACTGGGGTTGTGGATTGGTGCATGTCTTGGGCCCTAGCCCTGGCACAGGAAAATTCTCTTTGAAAAGCTAAAACAAATAACAAACAAACAAAAAAAGACAGGGAAAGAATGTCATCAAGATTTTTTTCCTTATTTAAAAGTAAATGTATGTAAAGTTTTTTTAAAATGTATTTTATTTTTTTTATTTTTTTTAAACACACCACAAAAAGTAAGACTAGCAGAACAAGTTTTTCTTTACATTGTAAATGATCCTATGATCATCCACCACAGTTTATCTTCCATGGATCAAGAGTCACGTTTTTTTTTCTTCTCAATTTTTCAATGTTCTTTTTCTCTAAAAAGTCAATTTCCTGCTCTGATGGATGTTTTTGCTTCTGTTTCATTTGCAAAGAGCTTCTTTGCCTTTGTGTTGTGACGTCACAGAAACAGCTTATGAATGTAACTAACACATGAAATTGTTTCCAGACCTGGCTCAAATGTAACTAAAAGGGCTGTGTATTAAAATAGTTGTGATAATCTAAGATTAACACCTTATTATAATTATAGACACCTTTTGGAAAAATTTCCATGCAAATAAGGAACAATGTGCTTCAAAAAATATTATTTTCTCTCTGTGTTAAACATATATATGGCTATTTCAACTGCTTAAGCAATTCAATATGATGCATGGCAAAACAATTTAGTCAGCAGCTTGGTTTTTCTGAAGTAGGTAGGTTTTTTGGCCAGCCTTCCCCCCTACTGATGATGCTAATTCTTGCAATTAGCTTCATAAAGTTTGAACAAACTTCATAAAGTTTGTTCTCCAAATGTGATATATACACCAGAAGTGTCAGTGGGAATAAAACATAAAAAATAGATTACCTGTCATTAAAAACGTTTTCTTTTTTTTAATACTCTAGTTTGTGTAGGTAATGGCGAGGATGAATTCAATGATGTAGTGTTGTCTTTTGTAAATGATTGTAATTGTGTAGTAATATAATTTTAAATATTCCTTCTTTGTTTTGTTTTATCATTGTTCTTTGTTGTCCAGAATTAGAATATGGTTTGGCATTTTATAGAAATTTAACCTGTCATTTAATCATGTGAATAAATCAAAAAAAAAAAAAAAAAAACCTTGGTTACTTGTAAAGAAAACATTGTGAGCCTAATTATTGAGAATGACACTGAATTGTCTCTCCTGTTGTGTATCATGCTGGTGGTATTATAGCTTTTATTTCATTCTCCAAGTTTCAAGACTCTGGGTGTACTAATGATCCATAAAACAGATAGTAAACAATTTTTCCAAAGTTTTCCGATCCCCTATTTTGATAGCTATTCTGGTCTATGTCTTGTATCTAGTTAACTTGATTACCTTGATTGCCATTGCCTGTTGTTATACAGCTGTTTCCACTCCCCTCCATTTGCCGTCTGTGTGTTTCTATGTATTTATACATTAGACTTTATGGGATGATGTGTCTGTTTGTTTTTCATTTTCTCATTCATAAAGCTCAGATTTAATTTAAATATTTGTAGAAAGTTAGTTTTAAAAGAAATTGTGATAACAGTTAGATGTGAGTTTCCTATTTTTTTTCTTAACTTCAGAGATTGTACGGTCATCCTGTAGTCATTACAAAACACGGAGATTACAGCAGCGAAGTATTATCAGCTAATACTAAAATTTATGTCTACATCTCTGTGGCTCTGTTGACTGTAAAGCACACATCAGACTCCCTGTTTGTTTGAAGTGCAAAAATTTACTGTACAGGACTTTAGCAATCTCAATTGCAATCAGACTTGTCTAAGATAAAACATCAGACACAACATTAACATTTGTTGTGCTGTAGCTCAGGTCACCTACTAACCGGAAGGATCGTGGTTCAATCCTAGCCTGCTCCAGTCTGCATGTCAAATATCCTTGGGCAGGATACAAACCCCAGGTTGCTCTCTGATGCATCCATCGGCGTGAGAATGTGTGAATGAATGTTAGTTAGTTAGACAGCACTAAAAACTTAGAAAACTGCTTGTGTGATTGGATGAAGGAACGAGTTGCCTAAAGTGCTTTGAGTGCTCAGATAGAGTAGAAAAGCACTATATAAGAACCAGTCCATTTACCATTTACCATAATTATTCACACTAATGGAAAAATGCCTCTCGTAGTTGGAATTTGGAGATCGTGAACCTGTCCTTTTTTTACTTAAATGTGAAAACATTGCTGGACTCTGTTTACTAGCATACTAGTAATAGTCAATCTGCGGTATGGCTGTAAGAGCCATCATCTATGAGTGAGCTGAGATAGCAAGTGGCTGAAATTAGTGAAACTTAACATGCTCTGGTCTCAAATTAGGGATCAAATATGAAATTACTGCCTGACCATCATTCCTGGAAGTTCCCTCATACCTCTGTGCACAAACAGGAGAGTCTAAAGTTTTAAATAGGCTCTAAAATCTTTGTTTCCCTGCTGAGAATCAACAATAAACATACATTCTTAGATGCAGCTTTATTTCTTTATTACTATTTATAATATTTTTTTCTGTTGTCAGCAAATAATTTATAACACTTTTATTGTTTATATTTATTCTTAACTTTCAAACCCTTAAAAAGCACTGCGTCTGCATGTGACAGAAACAAAACTAAACCTGGGTAAAGCAGGTTATGTTCAAAGTTTTGATTTATGATCAGTTTTAATGTGGAGTGTTTTCTTCACAGCATCTTTTAAATATATTATAGTTTATCTGCTAGTGCAATACATTTTACATGTGACATTTGTTAAGCCAGACCGTACCAAAGTGCATCTATTAACTGATTTTAGAAAGTTTATAAAAGTTAAATATATTAAGTTATATATACGGTATAACATCTGTCCACATCTCCTTTATCAGCATGTGACAGTAGACTTTAATGATTAAATGTATCTAGTTAAAAGCTTTAGAGCTCTTAGAAATAAACAATTAAATATTGCATTTTACTGATGTGTTGATATGTTTCATACTCTTTTTTTTACATCTATTTTTAATAACCATTTGATAAAGCCCCTTATAGATTTGGGCAAAATCAAATGGGCCTCCAACAATATGTTGTTAACCCTGGTTTAACAAGTTGATCTTCATCGCCAATGTTAGGGTAAATTAATCCAGATAACACAGAGAACCTGGGTATGTTGTAATTTACTGTCCACTTTTAGGGGGACTTGTTGTTTGATATTTGTGATTGTTTCGCATTTCTCTGATGCTGAACTGATAGACTTCACATGAATTAGTTTTACAGGAAGACTAAGTTTAGATTTTTATATCCTTCTGTATAAAAACCTCAGATGAACTAATTTGTGTATTGTAAACCGAACCAAACTTATTTTATTAATCACTATTATTCATAGTTATTTATTATTATACTTAAACATCACACGGAGGGTGGGGGGGGAATTCCAAAGCTCCTGCTAAGGACACTTTGTTCTCAGTAACAGACCTGTTTGACTACAAGTTACAAAATAGTTGCATTCCTTCACACAACAGCACACACGCACTGCAGTTATTCAGTTTGAGATTCACGTGTCTTTCGGTTTTATCAGCTTTGTAAATAGAAATAGATTTGCTCTACTAATGTTGTTTGTTTTTTCTGTTTCTTTTGCTTCCTCTGCTCACAATTTAAAAATCCTTCAGCCATAATGACCAACTGTAAATGCAAAAGATTATCCAGCTTTCCCAGCCACTTGGATGATTTTAACTAATTTTAAACAGATGATGAAAATAATAAAATATACTAGGGGAGCTCTTTCTTTGTAATAGGCTTGTACTTCTACAGACACTGAAGACATTCCTGTTACAATGTGACTCTTACCGATCACAGCAGGGCTTCATTCCATGGTGTTAGTAAGGTATGAAGGTATGACTGTAGGTTCTCTGTCTGACTCACTGCAGCCCTGCTCATTCTTTACATTATCATCAGTGTCTGTCTGCCCATCTGTCTGAAGCTACGTCAGAAATATGTGGGTGGGTCCATGGAGTCTGTAATTAACAGAGGAAACAAAACCAAATTTCCATCTTGTAGATTATATTTTACAGGTCTGATGTCGCTAACGTCAGACTGACTGCAGTGGAACATCCCAGTGAAGGAAGAAAAGCAGGACTGAATCTGTCCTACAAAGGTAAACACCAGGTAAGGATGTGATAGAAACAGCCAGAGTATGATCATTTTAGCTTTCAGATTCAATTTTACAGCATTCTCATTAGAATAGCCTACGACTTCACAATTACAATTTAAATATGAACAGTGAGAGTAGGCTTAGTGAGGCTTCTGAGAATAAACTGTTTTTAGTGTCACAACAGTGGCTCTTTTGTGACCTGATTTACCACAGTAACTTATGTATACGTCACCTGTTGGTGAGCAGGTTATGTTCAAATTTCCCTCCTTTGTGGCAAATAAAATGGCAACAGAACAATGTGAAGAAATGGTCACTTAATATTTGCCTGTTATTAAAGGCCAGGGTCACCTTTTAAACACGTATTTATGGCGGTTACACAAATTGTGAAAGTAATTATTAAACCTAACCAAGAAAATGGTGGAAACATTAAATATTTCACGTTGGTTTTCTCGCGGTAACAGAGGACTTTTAAAATGCTGCAGTTAATAAGTCATAGAGTTAACCCAGAATAATCAGCAACTTTATGTGTGCTGACCAAGAGCGTAGATTTGATACTGAATTGTCCCCACCAATAATTTGATCTCTTCCAGTTAAGAAAAACAAAACCGATAGCAAGAAAAAAAAAACGATCTGTCAATGTCTCATTCACCTAGCGGTGCACAAAGAGTTAAATTAGGTTCTCTACTGGAGTCCTACGTTATGTGACAAATATGGCCAATGTGATTGGCTGTGCCTTTCGGGGAGCTCTCTTTAGTTTTAGCAGCAGCAAGCCTGCGCTGCGATGACCTGCAAGGAGGAGAGGAGGATGGCAGCAAAAAGAACCAGAATGTAAGAAAGTATTTTTCAAAGAAACCTGTAAGTCACTTAAAGTCAAGTTCTCTCATAAAATGTGTCCGTCATAATAACGTTACAGGATATGCTAGGCCCAATTTTTCTGGGAGAATCCCGAATTTCAGTGCCCTTCCCGAAAATTTCCCGGAGCCACCATTCTCCCAAATTTCTTCCGTTTTTCCACTCGGACAACCAAATTGAAAAACCATATCCCAGATTAGCCCAGCCAATTCCAGTTTCCAACAATGGCTACTACTACTGCAGCTACTTAGTTTTAGTATTACTCTTATTACTCTTTCTGGGTCGCAAAATAAACTTTTAATATATTTTCAGGTGAGAATGTAGCTGTGTAAACTTCAAATATCTGAGCCGGGGAGAACAGCAAATTCCGGGCACATCGTTTTAGGCTTTGGTCCACATCAGTCTAAAATTGTTTGTAACCATTAATATTCTGTTGCCATGTCCATCAAGAGAGACTGGACAGTATATGTAAAACCAATATACCAGCAGTTCATCTCAGTTAACGAGAGGAGCAGGCATGTGTTTGGCTCCTTCACATAGTGGACATTGAGTTGTTGTGTGGGACACCAGTAGTCCATGTCTGTTGCTGTAACAGTAGTTCATGTTTAGAATAAAAAATCCCAGCTCACTGATTTGATCGGGACAATAGTGTGCGTAAAATGTTGCGTAATTTTGCTGAGAGATCTTTTACTTTGTGGTAATCTTAGATGAGTAGTTTTATGGCCAAAACCCACCAGGTCATTCAGTGTTCCCTTAGTGCTAATGTATCAGAGATGTTGGTGTACTATAACTGAAGTAATGTTGTTAAGTCCTTAAAGTCAAATTCTTTTATTGTCATGACTGTATTTGAAGCTATTTTTATTTTTGTATGATACCTGATTTATATGGAATATGGCTGAAGTAAACTAAAGCCTAAAATACTTCGTCAGTCATTTGTTTAACAGTAATTTAACATTATATAATTCACATATAAAACTATGAATTGTGATTTTAAATGGTTCAAAAGCATGTAGAATAGCACATGTAGGCAACTATATTTCTCCTTTTTTTATTAAGAAGCAAAGACAAAAAGGAAAAAAGAAACAGGTCAGGGTTCGGTGGTGAATCATCCGTCCCCAGCAATGCCAAAACCAAATCTACGCCCTTGGCGCTGACACTTCACGGCTGAGTTGCTGATGCTCCTAAATGTTTCCTACTTTCAATAACACCTCTTTCAGTTGATTGTGGAAGATTTAGGTTCGCTGACTATTTTCCTCAGTGGCATACTATTACAGTGCTACACTTACTCATTCACGGAGCTCAGCTGCACTCTGGACATCAAAACCCACACCTGCACGTTATATGCAAACTTCCTTTAAAAAGCTAAAAACGGGGGAATATCATCAAGAACATCTAATATTTTCCTTATTTAACCCTTTCAGTAGTGGTCAGTACAGTGGACTGTTTTCTTATATTTGTTTCAGTGTTGATTGTTTACTTGCACTAGTTTATTGTGAGGCACTTTGGTATACCGTTGGTTTTTTAAATGTGCTAAATAAATAAAGTTGTATTGTATTGCACATAAACCACTACAAAAGAAACTGATGCCGTTATATTTCTTATATTTGTTACATATGTTGTTACAAAAATATTTTTGTGATGTTATAATTTTTACACAGTATATATTATTTATTTGTTTGTCAAATTCATAAGTCAAAATGTATGTTGTTCACAGAGTGGATAAGTTAAAAAAAACTCATTGAGAACTACATGTTTTCAAAGTTCAAAAATCTTTTTTTATGCCTAAAGATGAATAAAAACACTTAAAAGAAATCCTGATTGATGTTGTCATAATTCATGCATGAAAGTATTAATACTAAATGTATTAAAAACCTTTTTTTCTTTTTTCTTTCTTTTTTTTTTTTTTTTTTTTTTTTTTTTACCTTTTTTTAATTGTCTTTTTAAACATTAAAGTTAAAACTTAATTCAAATGTATATTTTTGGAAACAGGAAACTGATGAGTACAAGCAGACCTGAACAGAAGACCATAAAGAAGCATCTTTAAAGAAGGTTCAACAGGCATACATTAAACATAAGAGAAGATGTTTAAGAAACTTTTTTCAGTGAAGAAAAGAAAAGCGAAAGAATTGCATAAAGTCAAAAATGAACCACCCAGTCAAAGATCTGCAGAAGCAGGAGAAGAAAATCGCTCACATGGTGAAGACATGGAGGATCCTGTAGGAGGAGCCTGCTGCTCAGTTCCCAGAAGGCCATCTCAAATCCTACCGGACAACTCTCCTGTCTTGGGATCACGTCTCTTCCCATACAGAACATGGTCCTCTTCTAGGCTGTCTCCACGCATTAAATTAAATAGTCATCACTGCAATATCGGTGATGATGAAGTTATGGAGAAAGAAACTGTTATATGGCGATCCAAACCATTAGCAGCAAGCTTACCTGACATGAGGTTAAAGGAGTTTACACCGGGCATCACTGCTGATGGGTCTGATGATAAAACCTACCTGTTCCAGTGCTCCTGTGCAGGCCTGTACCAGTGCAGTGTGACCGGCCTGGTGTTTGTCATGAAGGGAGAAGGAGAAGTGGTTTACAGGACTGTCCCTTGGTACATGAGGCTGCTGACCCAACACCACAAGAAGCCTGCAGGACCCCTGTTTGACATCAGATGTCAGCAGCAGTCTGTGTGTCAGCTTCATCTCCCACACAGTGAGATCATCTCCACAGGTGGAGGTCAGTTCTTGCAGGTCACTGAGGTGAATGATGAGGGCATCGAGTTCATCACCCCTCACCAGATAACAAAAACTCACGTTGTTGTAAACATCACAGGCTTTTCTTATTACGGCATTGTCAATAATGAAGACTCTCCCCCTGACCCAGTCCAAGCTTTGGTTCTGCTCTTCTACAAACCCCCAGTTGATCCTGATCCCAGGTCTGTCCTCAGTGTGTTGTTGGTGCCGAGGAACATCAAGATCCAAGATGTCAAAGAGAAGAGGAGGGAATTAATTGGAGAAGAGACATACATAGACATACCCTCTAAATGCAATCTGCATCCAAAGCAGCTTTACTCTCTTTCCACCGTTCCTGATGATGGCCTGATTGTAGTTCAACCAAGTGAAACAGTGTTTGATGACGTGTCCCTTGACAATCCTGTCCCATCCTTCCAAGTGATTTTTAATAGACTCATTAGCAATATTAACCTGAGTCTGACACACCAGAGCAGCTCCAGCTGTGTCTGGGAAAGTGAGGTTTGTCTTTTGCCCAACAGAATGAGAAGCATGATTCTCTCTTCAAATAAGAAGCTGTTAAAAGTACGGAGCTTGTTCATTGATAAGATATCAGAACCTGTTCTCAACAGTCTGCTCGACAAACTGCTGGAGAAAAATGTGATAACTGATGCTGAGAGGGAGGCAGCAGATGCAAAGAAAAAGAGAAGGAAAATAGCTTGTTTTGTTTTCGATACTGTGAGGAGGAAAGGTGAAGATGCCATTTTAGAAATGATTGAGTCTCTTTGTGAGCTCGATTCCTTCCTCTGCAGGAATCTTGGGTTGCTATGACATTATTATCTTGACCTCCAGTAACACAGTGAGGAATTTTGGAGGAATTTTTGACCAGGACATGTCCTTGAATGCACATATGAAAGCTACATACGTCAGCTTTCTTTCATTTTCACAATTTCTCTAAAATTAGGCACTGAAAAACTAGTTCATGCATTTATTACTTCTAGGCTGGACTACTATAATTCATTATCATCAGTATCATTAACTTCCTGAAAATCCTTCAGTTAATCCAAAATGCTGCAGCAAGAGTACTGACAGGGATTAGAAAGAGAAACCATATTTCTGCTTTCACCCCATTATATTCAGCCTCTTCTTAATGACCTCATAATGCTATTTCACCCCATTAGATTCACTTCTCAGACTGCAGGCCTACATGTAGTTCCTAAAGTAGAATGAGAAGCAGAGCCTTCAGCTTTCAGGCCCCTCCTCTTCTTCACTTACGTTCTGGTTTTATCCACAATATGGTAATACACCGTTCTGTATTTAATCATTATCTACTGGCTGCCGGGATCATTCCCTCTTCCACATCCCTGCTCGGCGTAGACTTCTCCTGTTAGGTCTGCTTTCACAGGCCTCACTGACTCAGACACTTATCCCCATGAATGAAGCAAGACACTCAGAGCTCAATCCATTTTAACTTGCAAGGCAAGCCAGTCTGGTCAGCATCTTGAAGGTACAAGCTCCCCACCTGACCCCAGCCAACTTCAAATTCCAGCCTTCCCACGCAGTCTTTTGTTGAGTGAACACACAAACACCTCATTGTAAAACCTCTATGGTGTGTCAAGTTAAAGGCACCGTGTATGCATGTGTGAGTGTATCTGTGCTTGTATACATGACTTCCTGGTTACAACCGTTTAACAACGTCTGTAGTTATAAGTCATACTTTAATAAATTATGATTTCTGGTGTTTTTTTCTTTTTAAAAAGATGCAAAGATCCACTGAATGTAGCAAAAAGCCATATTTTGAAATTTTGATCACATTTTCATTAATAAACAACAAATTTCAACCATTTTTTTATTGATCACTCTCACACAAATATTTTACAGCAGTTCACAATAACAAATAATAAAAGACAAAATCCAGCCACCAATTTCAGAAAAAGGTTCATTTACAACTATAACCATCTCCGATTTAATGCTGAAAAAAGGATTAAAAAAGCAGCGCTAACTTTAAATGTATGACTAATGAGAAAAAATCATCTCAAGGTCTTGTTTATTCATATTTATATTCAAAATAAAAGATCCAATGTTTTTTGGTATGATTTTCAATGATACGTTCTACTGTTTTGACAAAGCGATTGCTAGGTTCATTAATTTTTCCACTTGGCATGAATGTGACATGTTCTCAAAGAGGACACACCTGTTGCCACACTTTTGAATTATTTCCTTCAGAGCAGGTTGGCAGCGATGCAGAAAATCATCCAGGCTCATTCGTGCATGCTTCAAGTCATCGCCTCGGGTGAACAGTATAACAGTTTTTTCTCTAACTTTGCTCCCAAAAGCTTTTTCTAACTTTTTTAGTATGTCTCTCTCACCATCTGTGAATCTGCTCACATGCATCACAAGTACAATCACACAAGGTTTTGACTCGCAAAGCTTTTTGCACCGTTTTACATGTTTGTCCCTAACTGATGATGGCATTTCATCATCAAAGATGTCTGGAGTATCAATCACACGCACATGTATGCCATTCATTTCTCTTTGTTCCACCTGACATTCTGTGGTGACTGAAGATGAACTGGATGTGGACAGGAAAGCTTCCCTCCCAAGAATGGAGTTTGCACTTGCACTCTTTCCAGTGCCTGCCATTCCCACCAGAACAAGGTTCACATTGGTGATGGTGCACTTTCCTGCATTGTTGAAGAAGAAAAGGAACATATTATATACTGAAAATAAAAAAAATGTTATTATTTTAATTTGTTTAAAAACATGCATGCACTGCTATGATCAGAATGTCCACAAACACTTTTATACTTTAGCACAGATTTTTGTAATTAATACTTGTGCAAGTTTGAAAACATGTCTACTTTTTGAAGTCATCATAGGGTCCTCATAGGTGTTGTTGCTAAATCTGCCACCTGAATAGAAAGGCCAAATAAGAGAATTTGTAAGTATCCATTAAATCTTTCAGTTCTTTCTTAATTAATTAAACACCCTTCAGTGAACATCGGTCCTGTGTCGTAATACCGAGGAAAGATTGTGCCTTACCTTTCATATCCATTTGATGTTGTGACTCAGGGTTGTAATCAGTTCTGTAGTTTAGTAAAAACAAATTGAGTGATTGGGAGGCTGCTTCCTTTTGTATTATTTAGTGTAACACTATAACTACAATGAAACCATAACACAGTGAATATGTATTACTTTACAAACCGAAACCGAACATTTGTCCTAATGTACACTGTAAAATCACCTCAATGTTCTTATCATGAGAATATCAAATCCCAAATAATCAGTCAGTATACATTTGAGATTTTTGAACCTTACCTCATATTTGTCTCTTTCATTTTCACCACATCGTTCAGCTGAGTGAAAAACTGCAGCATTGTGTAGCATCTGAATGGGTAATCTGTAGTAGTTGTGATTCCAGGCAGCACAACTATGAACTCATCTCTAGGTTTTCCAGTGACCTTGTTCAGATTTCCTATATACTGGCTGCCACACACGATCTACTGAAAACTCATTCTCCACCATCAACAAACACATGTCAGGGACCGGATTCTCCAGAAATGACTATTTTATGGCATTATTTGTGTCTGATATACATGTGAACACAAACTTGTCATCTTGATAAATCTCTCAGTTTTTCAGAGCCCCTGTTTCAGAGAGCTTAATCGCGTCTTTCCCCAGGATGATAGTTATCAGGGATTTTTTCAGATAATCCACATTTCCCAGAAGAACAACTGAAATCTTGTCTGTGAACAAAAAATAGAAATATCTTTTCCTCTGATACTTTCATAAACCACAAACATATGTAAACACATTTCTCAAACACTGATAGTGTGTGTGAGACACGAAAGTTAAAAAAAAAAAGATTACATCTAAGACTTACTGTGAGACATCGCCCTTCAATACAATGCAGCAATCAGTAAAAGACAAGCTGTGTGTATCCGCTGGCTGTGCTGCTCTCTGTCTGCATTATACAGAACTAAACCTGACACGCCTCCCGTATGCAATATGCAAATGCTGCAGGTGTGTCAGCTTTGGATCTATAAATAAACATTACGTTTCTCCTCATTTTTCATTTCTCACCTGTGAAGAAACAACACTTAGAGAAAGTATGGCATTTTCACATGGTAAGCAATAGATTTAATTTGTTCAGTTTATAGCTAATTTCCGGTTAAGTGAAAACTGATTTATTTACACCGAGCTATTTAGATACTCTGACCAAAAAACATAAACTAAATGTCTCACAATTTCTGTTGCAGGTCCTGATTTGAGAATTGTGATGATTGGAAAAACTGGTGTGGGCAAGAGTGCTGTCGGAAACACCATCCTGGGAGGAGAATATTTCAGATCTGAACCCAGTGCAGAGTCAGTTACTACGACTTGTACAAAACAAGTGGTACAGTGGGGTAATAGAGTGGTTAGTGTAGTAGACACACCAGGGATCCTGGACACTTCAAGATCTGCAGAATTCATAAAAAGAGAAATTGTGAGATGTGTTGAAGTCTCCTGCCCAGGCCCCCATGTGTTCCTGCTGGTCATCCAAGTCGGTCGATTCACCAAAGAGGAGAAAAATGCTGTGGAAGCCCTGCAGGAGCTGTTTGGTCCACAGGCTAACCGCTACATGATTGTCGTGAACTTGGAACCAAGACCATGTACGTGAATCCACACCAGATCTACAGCGAGTCATCCAAAGATGTGGAAACAGGTTTCACGTTTTCGAAAACCATAGCAGTGACAGCCAGCAGGTGGTGGAGCTCTTCAGGAAAATCGATAACATGGTGGATGTAAACGGGGGCACATGCTACACAAATGAAATGTACAGAGAGGTCGAGGCTGCACAGACCAGTGGACATGGAATATTTAATTATATATTCCTCGCTCTACTGCAGCAACGTATCATGGAATTTCTTTACATTCTTGGGAGAGATTAGATTACTGTAGTAAATCATATAAACATTAGAATGAGTGTAGTTAAAACAGGACAGCATCTTTGCATCAAAATGTAACATCTGATTGAAAACATTTAATGTGTAGACAGCTGTGTAGCATTAATTCTCTTTGGTTTGCCAGAAAAAAAATCTAATGAAATATCCTTGGGTGCTGATGAAGAAATAAATGGTTTTAAAAAATGTAATAATGATCATAATAGAGGTGTCATGCCATTAAGAAAATGTTTCTTGTACCTGCTTTAAATGCTGTAGTAGGCTTTTATTCATGGTGGTGTGATCTGTCTGAACTAAAGTTTGTGCCCTTTAAGTTTCTTTCTTAATGAAATGTGTTTGCCTTAATGCTTGATTTTGATTTTATTTCAAACATGAATATGAAATAAAAAACAATATATAGCTAATCATCAAATGTGAACAGTTTTTTATTCCAAATTAAATAAAATAACAAATAAAGATCTTACGCAGCCAACTGCCTTACAAAAATTATATCAGTATATTTCTAAATCCCCGTTTTTAGACTCCACCAAATAATAAGAAAGAAAGAAAATATCATCCCAATACACTAGCAGAACTGTATAAATGGATAAAGCATAACAAACTGATCAGAAAGGATGTTACTTGTTATTTAATAAAAGATTTTCCGAGCAAATTAACTCCAGCTTCATTTGAGTGATGTTAATTTTGATACACACACACACACACACACACACACACACACACACACACACACACACACACACACACACACACACACACACACACACACACACACACACACACACCTATATATGTATATATACAGAGAAAAAACATTAAATCTGAAGATGTGTCCCAATGTTTGACTGGTACTGCTTGTATACAGTGTTGGGAAGGTTCCTTTTAAAATTGTCACGGTCCTGGGTCGTTTTGGCCCAGCATTTTCAGTTCTTACATTCCTTTGTATTATGGTTTGGTATTCTGATCCTTTTGTTATGCTTTGTTTATAAGTATTATTCTTGTGAGGGTTGTTCTTGAGTTGTGTCTCATGTTTAGTATAGGTTCACTTCAGTGTCAATCTGTCTGTTTCTTGTGTCCTCTTTTATTCTGAAAGGTTGTACCTCATGTCAGTGTGTCTTATTTTGCTCCCCATGTCTCGTTAGCCCAAACCTTCCCAGCTGTGTCTCCCTCCTGTTTTCCATTCCTTGATTACTCCCCTGTGTATATAAGCCCTGTGTTTTACTGTGTTCCCTGTCGCATTGTACCCTCAACTAGCTGTGTGTTCTGCTTCTGTGTTTCTGGGGTTTAGTCACCAGCTCTCATTTAGCATTTCAGTTCCAGTTGTTTTGTCCTCCAATGTGTTTTTGTTGTCTTTAGGTGAGTTTTGTTAAGTAGAGGTTTTTTTCCCCAGCAATAAAGCTGCGCTTTAAGTTTCACTTCCGTGTCTGAGTCCTGCATTTTGGGTCCACCACTCCTACTTGCCTGCCTGCCACACAGCCCACCATGAGAAAAATGTACTGAATACATGAATACACACAAGCCGTTACGTTACTCAATGAGAGAAATGTATGCTCAATACTTTGGATTACATAATATACTGTCATGCTTTTTACAATAACATGAATGTACTATCACTTTGTAATTTATTACTATTACTGAAGATTATTCGCCATAGCAATACCAACTAGATTTTTAAATCTTAATATAAAATGAGTAACTGTAGGTGGACATTAGGTAAAGCTGCACTTTTTGCAGCGATCTCGTATAGAAAACTATTCTGCCCATATATAAAACAGGTCCGTGGCTCCAAACAGTAGTAAAGGGACCTCTGGCTAATACGTCGGGTTCCGTGTCGGGCTGGTAGCTGAAAACTAGCTTTACTTTGTTGTCTGGGTCAACTTTGCTTGCGAGAGACAAGCAGTTTTGTTTGGGTTTCCACCAGCGTGGAATTACCAAAAATAAAGTGGGGAAAGCCTAACATAAGAAACAGGAATATACCGCTGTGTCATCCATTTATTTCAACAAAGTAACTGTATTCTGATTATCACCTTTTCAAACAGTAACTATAAAGGAATACAGTTGGTCATATTTTGCATTTCAAATAAATAATGCCGGTACATGTATTCTGTTACTCCCCAACCCTGCTTTTATATCACAACAACAATTCTGGGTTACCAAATCCAGCTTTGACAAGCTTTAAATCAGGAACTCAAATTTCAGGAGCTAGGTTTTTCATTAGCATGACAGTACAAAAATCCTATACTGTAGCTGGAAAATCACCAGCCACCAACAAGTGAACACAAGGGTAAACCTGCAGTCTCAAATTAAATATGTTAAATATTGTAAAGAATATTATTCTAATGAAATAGTCTGATAAAATATGTGCCATTTAACTTTTTAAAATGTTTTTAAAAAATTTTAAAATTTCCAATCAGCTGTTCATAACACTTCCTACGTTGGAATAGATCTCAGTGCGAACTATCGTTTCTGGGATGCTTGGAACTTAAATTGCACTGCTGGAAATAGTTTATTTTGATGCACATACTGTTTTCTTTGCAAGTTTGCATTGTAATATTTATTTTCATTTTTCCTGCAGTATATATAATTTGTGTATCTCAAAAATAAAATTATAAAGACACTCAAAATAAATTTGTTGTTGTTGTAAACTATTTTTGCAACTTTTTTGTATTTAAAGTTTTGAGGGATATCCCACTGAAATTTCTCTAACTATAAATATATGTAAATAAAAAACCAACTAAAAATGCATTTAAATTTTTTTGTAGTTTATTGTACATTTTTGAAATTTATATAATTAATACAGACTTAATACATACATATTATTACAATTTGGGCTATAATGGCTGTATTGATGTAAAGCAACTTGAAGTGGTCCCAAAAATGGCTCTACAACATGTAAAAAGATAAGCTCTGCTGGGCTTGGTTCTATGATAGGTCTTAAAGGGTTAAAAACACAAGTTAATAAATATAGAATTACTAATAGTTGTGTTGTTTTCATTTGTCTACTGTCATTTTTGATTTCCTCTGCCTTTAGGATTGCAAGTATCCAGGGTCAGAGGAGGGAGTGAGTGGGAAGGACACTGCTGCTACTTGACCCTGGTTTGCCCTCATGGATGAGGTGACAGAACAGAGGCCTTCCATGAGACCTCCTGTCCTAATTTTCTCAATCCCGGAGGACTCTCCAGTACGGAGCCCTGCAATGGACATGGGAGAAAAAAAAAATTCAAGATGAACTTTTGTGAGACCTCGCAAAAGTTTTGGCCGCATTCTTCGGAGGCCCCCAGCTCGAAGCCGACCGGGAGGTCGAGGCCCCGGATGTAGTAGGTCTCGACCTCCCGTTAGCTTCGAGATGGTGGGTGTCAGACATCTCCGAAAACGTCGGAGCACTTTTGCAAATATGTGATGTCTTGTAAACCGAGCAGATATTTGACATTTACACAGCTACATTCATGCCTCAAAATATCTTAAAAGTTTTTTTTGTGACCCAGAAAGAGCAATATTACAACTAAGTAGCTGCCGCCATTGTTGGAATTCCTATTTTGCGAGATCTGGCAAAAGCTCATCTTAAATTTTTTTCTCCCATGTCCCTTGCGGGGCTCCGTACTCCATGGCTAAGCACAGCAGTGGGTGACTACAACGAAAGCGATAAGGGAAGTCAGCCACCCACAACATGGAGGAAGAGGAAAAGAGACAAGGATGATGAGCTGTTAGACCTCATGAGAGAAGACATGAGGCAGCAAAGAGAGGCTGAGGAGAGTGCAGCGTACTGCATAATGACTACAACGGTCCCCTCAAGGCACTTTGACGTGACCGATATATTTATGTATATCTTTTCCATATGGAAAAGATAAATATCAATCTTATAAAGTTTGTATCTGTCTTGTGTAAAACTTGTATGAAAAGCATACAAGAGTGAAAACATATATAAACATGTCTGTTTTGGATATTTACTAAAACAACATATGAAAGTATGAGAAAGTGGCCACTTTCATGAGTAAATCATATAAGCCGTATATGATTCACTATATGAAGTAGGCCACATCTTATAAAAGTTTTTTTTATAAGTTTTTACTATTTCTTTTCCATATGGGTGTAAGTGCTTTGTAGTTTGAACGTGATTTGTCTCTAGGGGCCACCTTATATATTTATATATAAATATATATAAATAAAACCACTTCTATGCACAAAAGGAATTACTAATGTAAAAAAATAATTTTATATTGTTTTTAATAATAAATTAAAGCAAAAAAACCCTGAAGAACCAGTTGGGAGCAGAAAGAGACTTAGTGATAAAAGCAGAAAGAGCCGGTTCTCTAAAAAGAGCCAGAAATCCTATCACTATTACCAAGGAACGGTGATGTTGCTGTGGGACTCGAACAAACATGACAGAAAGTTGGATACTGATGTGGAAAAACCTGTAACACCTGCTTTATTCAACCAAAATGTTTTCACTGACAGATGAGAAGAACAAACATTCAGCAGGTTTTGCTGTGATGACAGCATGTTTTTTAAAGAGATGTCATGAGGACAAAAAAAGGAATTTCTCTGTAGACATTTTAATTAACAAAACTGTCATTTTCAGCTGATGGTTATCTCTTTCTCCCTCAAGCTGTTACGGTTTCACTTCAGGATCTTTTTTAAGCTACATGTAATCGTTGTCTGTAAACACAGCACCTACTTAAACTATGGAGTCCAATCAGCTGATTCTAAATGAGTGATTAGCAGTGATTACAGTATTTATGAAACATTTAAGCACATTTTCAGAGACTGCATGTAAAACAGTCCCGGTTTTGTCAAAACCCCTCACATGTCTTGCAAAATAAGCCTGGAAATCGAGTCTTCTTGATTAAAAACTCACATTTGTGCTGCAGTGGTGTTTAATATCATCCTCGTTGTGGCAAACTTTATGAATCACAAGAGAATAAAAGTGTGTGAAAACTGCCAACTCTTTTTGTCGACAGCTAAATTAATGAAACAGTCACGATTTGGAATAAAACATGAAGTGATTTAATATCATAAAAAAACTCACTTTTTTGCAGCTTATGTCAGAAAGATATTCTTGGGTTATTTTTTGTCATTACACACGAGCTAATATATTTTAACCATTTCTGTTTCACCTTAGTGACTCTAATTTATAGCCCATTAAAACTCAATCAGTCTCATGTTGCGGTTTTATAGATAACAAAAGGTCTGCATGTATAAATAAAAATGCTCTATACAGAGATTTCTTAAGAAATCAGATACAAAAGATATAAAAATAGGTTAAATAATATACTTACATATAGTAAAAAGGAATACTATATGAAGCAATTGGATATAAATAGAAATAATTTTAAAAGATCATGGGAAATACTGAGCAGTGTTATAAAACATGGGGCTGGACAAAAGAACTAGTATTTCATTATATGGATGTTGTGGCAAATAGTTTCAATGAATTCTTTGTAACTGCTGGACTAAATTTAGCAAGAACAATCACTGATCCTGGGAAAGCACAGGAAAAACTGGATACACTGATTGACAGAAATCCATATTCTATGTTTCTCACAGCCGTTGATGAAAATGAAGTTTTTGAAATTCTCATAAAATGTAAAAATCAGAAATCTTTGGATTGTAATGATATGATAGTGGTTAAAAGAGTCATTGAGGCTATTATAAAACCGTTTACATACATCTGTAATTTATCATTTCAAACTGGTCGATTTCCAGATAGAGTGAAAATAGCAAAAGTTACGCCCGCCTGGTAAGACACAGGGACTCAGGGGATGGTGGGTGGTGTGGTGTATTTGCGGCTGGCAGCTTGAGAGCTGCAGTTGCGTGACATAAAGATGGCTCAAAACACTGACCCCTGCACCCATCCAAACAGCACATATTGTATTCAAAGCAAAAAATAAAGAACTGCCAGGTAATATTCAGAGTATGTTTTTTTTGAAAGAAGAAAGTTATAATTTAAGGGGTTTTTGTAACTTCAAAACAGGGAAGGTACGTACTACAAGAAAAAAGCTTTTGTGTTTCTGTTCATGGAGTGAAACTGTGGAACAGTCTGAACATGGAATTGCTTTATGTCCAAACATAAAACAGTTCAAAAAGAGTTAAAATAAAAATATGATCTTCTCAAACTATAAAGAAAAGGAAAATATTGAAATTTAGTGAATGTCTCTATTTAAAATAAAAATTATGATGTGATAATATTATAGAGTATATCAGAAATCTCTTCACCACAGATTATATCAGTAAGGAAGCTGACTAAATCTTAACTGATAATTTAAGCAAAGGGGTGGGATTAAATAAGTGTTTACTTCTCCCCACTCCCTTTCAACGTGTAAATGAATCAGAACGGTGGAAATATTGAAATGTATTGATTTTTGTATAGTATATTTTTTTCCCTCTTATTTTCTTTTCTAAATGTACCTGTAAATTGTTTACATGTTTGAAATAAATTAATAATCAATCATTGTTTGGTTTTGGATGATGCTTATGTTGTTCTTTGGGCCACTGAAATTCTGTGTTTTTTAAATCACTCTTTACGTCAGATTTATCTAAATATTCTTTTTATAGAATTTAAATACATTTTACCTGCTCTTGAGAGGACAATCTTGAAAGTAAAACACAAAGTAATAAACCAATAAGTAGTTATTTTTAAACAATGCCTAGTTAGTGCTATAAGCTACATCAAAACTAATTCTTTCCACCAGATAACACACATATATGCTTACATCTCACAGATCATCAAAAATAAATACCGATGTAAAAGATTCAAAACATGGCCATCAGAAATGCTAATGTATGTTTTGTCTTAATGTGACCATTTTATGCATATGTATACAAATATATGGAAATAAGCTGTCTTTTTCTTGTTGAGTCCAACGTCTTCTATTTTTCACTCACAAAAAGCATTTATAGTAGCTGTATATATTCCCCATGTAGTGCACTATTTCATATGTAAATGATACATATGACAGAACAAATGTTGATTTGCTGCAACAACACAACATGTTCAGCTGAACAGATTTTTCCATCAAATGGATTGTTGCCATTCCATTATCTTGAATAACATTTGTAGAAGCTTAAACTTGTAGCTTCTTCCTTCCACCTTTTTCACATCTGCAACATGTGTGAGAGTAACTGATAATTAGCGTTTGGGCATTTTGAAGACCAGTATTTGTAGGTGTACAAAGTGTGCTAAACGATGTCATTTGGGTTCTATTTTGGCAAAACTGCAGTTCATTTCACTTGCTTATGTTAGCTAATTGAAAACTTTCTAAGATTTTGCCACAATAATATTAAAGTAGTTAACTCTTAATGTCCTTGTTCTTGCTTTATTCTGTTTTTAGACTAAACCTGGAGCAGTCTTAATTTAAAACAACTTACATTTGTAATTTACTCTGTTATTACATCACTTTACTTAATAATATCAGCATGTAATGTATGTAGAGTGTGTATTTACTGAAGTTTTATTCATCACAGTGCAGATAAATAATGTTGGTCAGTAAACAGTACAGCTGTATTTGGTTTATTGCTTTTCAACTCAGACATGGGGCGAGTATGTGTCCCCAGTTTATTTATTTGATGTATTTTTGAATCCCTTCAGCTGTTTTCAGAATAGATTTTTATTACAGTTTTCTAAAAACTGAGAAATGAGAATGAATTAAAATTTTGAAACTAAAAATACAAAAAAGCAAAGAGTCAGTGGTTGGGAAAATTAAAAAGATTTTTTCTCTGGATCATAACAAAGTGAGCTCATCCTTACACATGACTGCCCTCTACAGTATGTCCAAGTATATCTACAGAGTTAATGTCAACCACTCAGCCACGCATTCATCATGAAATGTAAATAAAAAACTTATTTACTATAGACTCTATAAAAATCCATGAACCTTATTTAAAAGAAAACCAAGTTTGTTTGATGACAGTTGTGTAAGAGGGTAACCAGCTGTACTCGATTTCATCCACCTGACATGTTGTCCATATTTAATTGACCTGTGCCTGAGTTGTGTCACTTATACTCGCCCTGAGTGATTGTTGTTATTGCAGGTCAAATATGGCCAAAAGAAAGCTGCAGATGTGGACCACATTTGGGCCTGTTAGTCATTTCTTTGTGGGCTTTAGCAACAACTGGATCAGGGGATGTCACAGTACCGTACTGGTGGTGAGATCAAAAAGTATCATGGTCCCTCACATTTTTATTTTGGTCTCTTCTCAAAGTTCTCCCTCTGCTGTGTGTGTGTGTGTGTGTGTGTGTGTGTGTGTGTGTGTGTGTGTGTGTGTGTGTGTGCAGCATTTGGACTGGGAGGCTATCACTGTCTGGACCTCAGTAGATGCTGGATTGTATTAAATTTAATTGAATTCTATGACAAACACTTAGTGTGACCTCAATCTGTGAGTCAAGACTGCTGAAAGACAAACTGCAGGACTGAGGTTGTAATGGTAGTTTCAGTAACAGGTGAGAGGAGGAAAGGATCGCTGGTCTGAGTGTAATGTGACGGTCTTGCAGGAATGGTGTCAGAATGCCCGGTAAATCATTCTGGCCAATTGCATCACTAAAAGGCAGGTCACATTACGCCCATTTTAACAGCTCATTTGGAAGTACTGACATCTGCTGGTCATTTGATGTGCAGTAGCCCTGCTGTGATAATACATGTGAGCTACATACCAGTGCAGAAGTAAATGTAATGATGTATCAGCTGCAGGATATCCATATGAGGTCCTGTACACTCTATCTATATATCTATACTTTTTACTAGTGATGTTATGTCTGACACTTAGGGTAACAAAAAAAAGTGAGGGGACTACATCGGCTGTAACAGGCTGCATGCACCAACCTGAATGCAGCCTGTTACTGTTGCTCCTGCTTTTTCTCTTTAATTTTTACTTGTACTTTTATCTGTTTCATTCTCTCTCCCTCAATCATGTGGATCGAAAATTTTTGTTTGCTGGTGGCCGCGGAACTTCTCCCCAGGGTAGCTATGCTCCAGGCCTGTAACCCTGTGTTAAGGAAAAAAACATTAGCCACTGGGTGGAGTAGGTGCAGTCTTGCATACTGGTGTCAAGTCAGTCAAGCCTTTGTCATTTCAGTCAGTTCCCCATTTTTTATTGCTGATAGCAGAAAAGTTTCTACTGCCAGGAATATGAAGTCATTTAAAAAAACAAAAAGAAGAATTTTGACTGGATTACCTCACCGAATCCTTTAGACAGGGACTTGCTATGTGACTGTGTCCCGGATAAGTGGCTTTCTCCAGAGCCCATTGTAATGTGGAGAAGCTCACTTTGCGATCGTTCCCGACAAAAAAGGAATGTGTGGCTTTCAGTTCCAACCGTGCAGTCCTGCTTAAACGAGAGTCTCACTCATTAAAACCCTCTCTTCAGCAGTCTGTCCCCCTGCTATAATTCAGTCATCTTTTCTAATAAAATACTAGTTCACTAGTTTACATATCACTTCTCATCCCACTAAGTGAACCGGACACTTAAGATGTCATCTTGGTCTTCATGAGCTTCATTGTATGTGTTAGTAGGATTAATGCATTTTTCTGTTTGTGTGCGTGATTTTGTGCACATGTGCTATTTTGTGGTGCCCCAAGACAGTTTGTCAATTTTCCACTTCAAGGCAGTCAGTTTTTCTTCCCCAGGTTCACTAACTCAATTTGTCCTTTTTCCTGTGTAATCCCACTGTCTCTTTCATTGCCATTTCACTCCAAACATGGCAAATGTCAAACTTAGACAATCTTCTCAAAGGTCCATTCACACACTGTGAAGTTGTGGCTTGTTGGAAATGCATCTCCATCCATCCAGTCATAAAGACGCTGTTTTTCCTCCTTCCTGATGCCGTTTGCCCATGCTGCTGTTGCTGGACCCACTCACTGGTCACGATACTGCTGCTGTCTCTTGTTGTTGGAACTGTATTTCTTGTCTTCAGGGAGAAGTTAGCGTCCTTGGAGCTTGCTTTTCAGAATGCTTAGCACATGGAAGTGAAGCTGCAAGACAAATCACCTAAAACTTGGTCTGAGTGTTTCTAATAATATTAACCTATAATTTTCTTCCAACTGCTACCTGTGGAAATTGATCCAGGTCTGTTTCCCCGCCTGCAACTGACAGACTGAGATATTTTGATCATTCACTGTCACTGCTATTATTCTCATCACTCCTGAAGCATCACATCCCCCCTCACTTTTGTTTTTGTACTCTCTGGTCTTAAAACCCCGAAAGTGAGAATGTTGTTCTCGACTGAGAAACACAAAACTGTCTTCATATCATTATTGCTTATTTTCATAAACGACTCTCCTGTTCTGTTTCTTTCTAAGGGCAGATCTACAGTATCACTGCTCCCCCCCAGTTGGAGACAATTTCTTTTACACACATTTCTACATTGTTTTTGTCTTCCCGTTTTTCTTTTTTTCTTTTTTTAATCCCATGGTTTTCATATCATTATCACTTATTTTCATAAACACAGTTTTTACACCACCACATTATCCTATTAAGTCTCTGGTTCAACATCTCTTTTCCTTTCTTTCCAATTGCTCTTCCAACCTTTAACTTGCAGTTTGTGCTTCTGTTTGAACTGCTGCATTTGGACTGCGTCTCTTAAAACCTTTTGGTTTTATCACTGTTAAGTATTTTAGTTTGACAGTTTTTCAGAATCTAATGCTGGCAAAGCTCTGTCGGAGGTGGGAGTTGAAGATCTTGTGGACCGGATCCTCTGCCAGTCATTCCCAGCATCTTGTCTGTCCAGCATCCTCCATCGCCACATGATGCTACCTTCACATCAGTGTCCAGAACATGCAGCTGCAGATCCAATGATAAGATTATAAAACTGATCATCGACCTGTGGCACATGTTCAAAGATGGTGTTTGTTATGGAAAAACTGTGGTTTACACAGAATGTCAGTAAAAAAAACACCACTGGTGTTCAGATCTGGCAGGGCGTCCCACCCAATACACACTGCACCCGGCCCCTACACTGTCTCCTGCTGATGGTGGGTCCCCTCTGTGGACTGTGCACAGGCTTAGCCACAAGGTGCTCTTCTCCAGTCATCCTCACTGGGCCTGGCTTTGGTAACCCGAGCAGGATTAAATATCACTGCACATGGGCAAAAATTTAAAAGCTCCCGCTAAGCATGCTTTGTTCTCAGTATCAGACATGTTTGATAGCATGCTACAGTCGCATTTCTTCTGACACACACACAGACACACAAACAGTCTATGCAACTCTTCAGTTTCAGCTTCGAGCATGTTTTGTTTTAGTTAGCTTTGTAAATGAATTCTCTTGAATAGATTTGCTCTTAGAATTGTTTTTTGTTTTTTGCTTCTTTTCTTTTTAATTAATCTCTCTAAAAACTTTAGCCCCTCCTACTATCTGTGCGCCACCATCTCAGGAATCGTCCTGTCATGATGAGACTTTCCAAAAACCTGATTTGTCAGTAGATTTCTAATCAACCTCCTATTTTCTCCCATACAGACATTTAAATATGTTTATTTATTTTATTTTATGTTTTATTTACAGTTTATTTTGTTATAGTATTTATTTTAATAGTACTTTCATGTGAGTATTTGGTACTATTATTCATGAAATGTATTGTTAGCATAATTCATTAAAAATATGCATCTATTTCTTTTTATTCAGTTAAAATATGGGTTTGATTTCATAAAATAAGAATAGGAAGTTGAAGAGACTCTGTAACCATAACTCTAGATAAGTTATTTTGTTTTTGCATATTTAAAATTATATTTTATTTGTAGTCCTGGTACAGGTAGGGGGTTACCTAATGCTGATGTACAGAAAAACTGAAGACTGAATTTTCAAATTTGCTTTATTCCTTTTTGCTAATAATTTGCAAAAAAGAGCATGTAGTGAGTATGGCCTCTAGAGGGCGGTCTTGTATCAAGAAAGGATTTGGAACAGTTTAAACTCCTCATTAATTCTTATCAGACTCTCTGATGTTCTCCAGGTTTATGTTTCACAATTTTACTTTCAGGGAGAATATTACATGATCAGGCTTGTTCTGTATTAAGAAATGAGTCTGGAGGACACAAACAGATTTATGAAAGGGGAAATTGAATTCATTACTCTAAAGATGTTAGAGGTTTCAGTTTTGTACCTTTTTATGTTTGTTCTCATCTTAGTTTATTTTTGTGAAGGTTTTGGTTTCTGTTATGCATTTCTATTTTTTCCCCAGTTCTTCTTGGTGTGTGATTTAGTTCTCAAGTTTTGGTTTCTTAATAACAATAATAATACATTTTCTTTGAAAGCGCCTTTCAGAACACTCAAGGACACTGTACATGGTAGAATAATGAAAGCAACATGAAAGCAAGCAGTTTACACAATCATTAAAGCATAAGACATAAAACAAATTTAAAATAGCAGAGTGGAGAGATTATGTGGCATAAGCTATTTTGAACTAGTGAGTTTTGACATGGGACTTAAAGACAGAGAAGGAAGAGATATTTCTTAAATCAGGAGGTCGGGAATTCCAGAGTCGAAGAGCAAAGCAGCTGAAAGCCCTGGTCCTTATGGTGGAAAGATGGGGGGAGGGGACAGAGAGAGAAAGGGAAGAAGAGGATCTAACACACTGAGATGGGGCGGTGATCCGAACCAGATCACAGAGATATGGAGGAGAGAGATGATGAAAATCCTTAAATGTGTACAACAGTATTTTGAAATTGATACGATATTTGCCCGGGAGAGAATGAAGCTGCTGCAGGACAGGAGTGATGTGGAGTTCTGGACGCGTTGGAGCTTGTGGATGGATTTTTGACCAAAAACAAGTGAATTACAATAATCAATCTGAGAAGTAACAAGGCTATAAACAAGAATGGCATGTAAGGGTGAGAAAAGGGCAGAGACGATTAATGTTGCGCAATTGAAAATATGCAGACCAAGTGACATTATTAAATGGTGAATTGAAAGATAGAGTACGACACCCAAGCCTTTCACAGAGGGAGAAACGAAGACCGCCGAGTTATTAATAGTAACAGAGAAACTGTTGGTTCTGGATAATGATGATTTAGTGCTGACCAAGAGAAGCTCGGATTTATTACTATTGAGTTTGAGAAACTAGAAGAGAACCATGAATTTAGTTTGGCTAAACAAAGAGTGAGGGAGGATGGGGGGAAGAGCAGAATCAGGTTTAGTGGTCAGATCAGAGAAAAGGGCTGAGAAGTGAAGGATTTGAGTTGAATAAACTGAGTGCGATCAGACAGGCATGATTTAAACCAGGCTAGTGGAGTACGGGAGAGACCGATGGAGGCTAGCCTACTGAGAAGAATAGAGTGAGGAATAGTGTTGAAAGCAGCGCTCAGATCGAGGAGAATAAGAATGGAAAGTAAACTAGAGTCAGCTGCCATAAGAAGATCATTGGTTATTTTTATAAGTAATTTCAGGATAGTTTCAGTGCTATGGGAGGGGCTGGAACTGTTCAGATTCAGATTATTATTATTATATTATATTATATTATATTATATTATATTATATTATATTATATTATATTATATTATATTATTATAGATACAGATTATTATTAGTTAAATGTGAGTGGAGTTGTGTGGCAACAATTTTCTCAAGAATTTTTAAAAGGAATGGTAGATTGGAAATATTGGAAAAAATCTCAAAATTATTGGGATCTAGACCAGTTTTTTTTTTAATATTGGGGTGATGGCAGCAAATTTGAGGGAAGCAGGAACAGTTCCAGTGGTAAGTAAAGAACAGATGATAGCAGATATTAGGGGAAACAAAGAAGGTCGACATGCCTTACTGTAGGAATAGGGCCTGTACTGTAGGAATGGGGTCGAGCTGATAAGTAGAAGGTTTTGACTTACAGATGAGATCTACTCCTCCATGCCTGCTTCATGCCCTGGGGGACGGGGCTATGGCCCTTGTTACGGGTTCGAAATTGAGGACGAGAGTAAAACAATGATAGTCCAGAAGAGGTCGTTCAAACAATTGATTTTAATGCACGCAGCGTGGAGAGGTGCAAACTGCAAAACAGTTGTACATCTCTGCCCAAAATACACTCTAGATTGCTTTTATAACATCAGGGTATTGTAACGCCCCTTCTTGCGCTTACAAACACATAATTTGCATGTCCAGAACATTCATGTATTTTAAGAATTAACTGCAACATAGAGGTTCCTCTTTCTGGCATCCTCTTAAGAATATGGTGATGATCTAAGGCCTTTGAGGTCACCATGGGCTGGACATCCTTACGTCACCTGTAACTAAGCAAACTCAAATACCACAAGAAGCTGAATACATTCAGGCCTTTGCTCAGCTACTATTTTACTGTAACAATATACTCAGCATATGAGTTATGATACATATATTTAACTCAATCATTTTAAAGTAGTTATAACTGCACCTGTAATAAACATGTTAATATTTGATTATGATAACCCCTATAATATAAATTATAACATAATGCCAGCAACTTCAATAAACACTTTGATGAAATGATAATTACTGCAATGATAAGATGATGGTTATGTAAAATAATCCCTGTAATTCCACACCCTCTACACCCTCTAGCAGACTGTTACATGGGGAAACCCTTTGAATACAAGCGCGCTGATCCACACAGGTGTGCACACGGGTGTTCACTGTTCATAGACATAAACTACACCTTTATTAGCTGCTACTTCCAAGCACAATGTGCGCTGTCATTCCTGCGTGCTGCACAACAACATTCAATATTTAGTATTTACTGCTGTTTACACTTAGCTAGATTAACGTCATGGTGTTGTGTTTAGTATGTTGCTCTGTTTTTTTTTTTTTTGTTGTTGTTGTTGCTTGTTTTCTCTTCTTTTTCTCTCAACAGGTGATCCAGGAGATTTTTTCTCTACTTTCTCTTTTTAAGTGCCCTTTCTCACTGTTGCTCTTCCCTTCTGTTTTTCTTTTGCTTCATCTTTCTTTCTGCCTTTCCCATCCCCCAGTCATGTCTGTCCCGTCTGTAACAACTTAAAATAAAATCAAATAAAATAAATAATAACAACAAAGGTCGATCAAATAGACCAATATGGCAAGGCCTTGATGATCCATTTGGCAAAGTAAATCCATCGGGTATCCTTGTTGGTCTTCAGACAACAACTCTGACGGCTAAAGAACCAAATGGGACAGGCAAAAAAACAAACAAACAAACAAACAAAAAAAACAGATGAGATCTGAAATATCAGTAACCAAGGGAAGCTGGAAAGCAGTGTGATGGGAGAGGAATTACAAAGGAAGAGCTAAATGGAATATCGGAAACCAGGTCTTGGTGTATTTTATGAATTTTCTTCATGAAAAATCACATTAGAGAATCACAGAAGGAAGACGAGTAAAGATGAGCAGGTAAAAAAGCTGGTGACCTGGAAGAAGAGTTGAACAGTGAACAGATAATGGTGGAGTAGTAAGTAGATTTTGTTTGATTAATACACTCCTTATAATACATAACGTGATTATTAAACATTTCCTTGTGGATATTCAGGCCAGTTTTCTTATAAAGGCGTTTAAGTCATCGTCCTTTTGCTTTCAGGAGCCTGAGTTCAGCTGTGAACCAGGATGCTGACTGAGAGAATGATACAGATTTGGTTTTGAGTGGAGCAGAGTTTAGAATACTATTGAGACTAGAGTTATAATACGAAACCAAGTGTTCTTGGGTGAGCAGGTTATGAAAATGCAAATGAGTAGAGAAAGCAAAAGAAAGAGTATCAAGATTGATTTTCTTAATATTCCGAAAAGAAATGGCACAAAGTTTCTTGGTTATAGAAAAGGACATTTTGACACTGAAAGAAAGAAGCAAGTGGTCAGAAATTAGCAGTTCATCAGCTCTGCAGTTGAAAGCAGTAAGAAGTATTATATTAGGGGAAACAGTAGCTATGTGAGTCAGCAGATCAGCAAAGTCACTTATGAAGGCAGAATTAGACTTTGGAGGGCCGTAAATAACAGCCATGACAGTTGGAACAGGTCCTGAGAGTTCACAAACAACGGATTAAAAAAAACTGTAGATGGGTACAGACAATAGCGTGATTTTCCAGTTCTTGCAATAGATTACCGCGAGACCTCCACCAACATGGGACTTACGAGGTTGGCAGGTGTAAACAAAGAGAGGAGTCGTTGAGCGATGAAAAGTCATTGGGCTGTTTCCCGGTGAATGTACCTTCGGCGAGGGAGGAAGGTGATTTCTGTGTGGAGAAGCCAGGTGAAAGCGGAGACGGAGAAGCTCGTCAGCTGAGTATTGGTACAGTCCAACACTAGGTCGGTAGACCAATGACATAAAAGTCCTGTTGCAGTGCCTGCTTGTGAGTCTGTGTCTGTAAGTTCAGTCTGTTTCCTGTTTTACTTTGAAAGTCTGTGTCTCTTGTTAATGCATCTGGCTTTGCTTCCTTTGTCTCGTCAGCCCTGATTTGCCCCAGCTGTGTTTCCATCCTGTGACTCATTCCCTGATCCTCCCGTCTGTATTTAAGCCTTTCCCTGTGTCAGTGTCGCGACCTACCATCATGTATGCTGCTTGTTCTGTCTGCCAGTGTAAGTTATTTGGATTCTTAGTTCTGTTCTGTTTGAGTTCATGTTTGTCTCCAGAGTCTACACTTTGGCTCCTCCATTTCACCACTTCTGCCTGCACACAGCCTTCACATGACACAAGACATGTATAATGTCATCAATCTGACCAGAAAATGTAGAACATGTTCTGTTTAAAATATAAATTTAACATAAAATGAAGTTTTGTTCTATTATTCTTGCAGAGTCAATGAATTATTTTCCAGATTGTCAGATTTCAGTCAGTTCTGTTCCCAAGCTGATCTCCCTGTTGGAGCTCAGTCTGGGGGGAGTTCCTTTTTTCTCCATGTCTCTCCTGATGTTGTTTCTGGGTCGCTGCTCATGCTGCTGACCGGCCAGATACCTAGCCTGACCTGTCTCCCCAATGTGATGCTTGTGTATTGTATGTACGGTCGGCAAGGTCAGTCTCTCAATTGCCCCTCAGGGATAAATAAAGGTTTCTGAAATTAAAATAAATTAGTGTTGCATTTTAAAAACATTTAAAAACCTCTAATTTCATAATGTCTACTTTCAATAAACTATTGTTTTACACAAAAACACATTTTTGTTACTCTTCACTGTTTTTCTTTTTTACACTGAATTGTCTCCCCTGTTTGTGTGTTTTATAACCATATTTCATTCTCCACTTGAGTCCCAAGTTTCAAGAAACTAAGGAATCCATAAAACAGACTTTTATCTAGTTTCTAATTTCATTATCTTTAATGCTGGATCCTGTTGTTATCCAGCTGTTTCTTCTCTCTGAGCTTATTAACCCTGACATGAGTCAGTTACTTGGGCAACAACTAACATTTTCTTTATTAATCTAAATACCCTGAAATTTTATGATTTCTTTGAATATGAAATGGCACAAATAATGTATAAAGCACAAAATAACTTGTTTTGCTGTAGTATTCAGAAGCTGTTTGAAGTCCGAGAGCCATGACTTAAGGGGAACAGATGTCTTATAAACACAAGATAAAGACAAACATAAAGCAGAGATGTGTTTCTGTTAGAGGAGTTAACTTGTGGAATAATAATGACAGGGATTTAAAAAGGTCTAGTTCATTTTCCTCATTTAAAATTAGAGTATGTTACGAAATCAGTTTTACCTCGGTTCTTTTATTCGTCGAGGCATCCAGAGATGGCACCGGAAGTCAGTAGTTATTTTCACAAAATCTTTATTCATCTTTATTCATCTTCATTTAAGCATGCACTTCTAGAAGGGAAGATGAGGCCGGTGTCCCTCTGTAACAATCTTCACCCCTTTGTTAGTTCCAGGCAGCTTTATAGGAGTGACCCCATCATAAAACCCCCACAGTGTGCTGCAAACTCTGTGTCTGTGTCTATGTGCACAAGCACGTGAGTGCCTGTGTGTGCGCGTACCCACGTGTCTATGTGAGTGCACGTGAGTGAGTGTGCATGTGGATGTGTGAGTATATCAGTTAAAACACTGTGGGTATGTGTCTCTTCCTAGGGGCCATAAATACCATCTCCCCTCCAGACCACAGTTATCAAGTTAAATGTTGAGACCCCCACCTGGGTATGCCCTGAGGAATTTCCACTTAACATTAACTCCTTTCTGTCTTAGCTTCACAGTTCAAACTGGGGGAGGGTCTCCTAAGCTCTACTCCTAAGTTCATGACCAGTGTTGGTCAAGTTACTTGAAAAAAGTAATCAGTTACTAATTACTGATTACTTCCCCCAAAAAGTAATCCCGTTACTTTACTGATTACTTATTTTCAAAAGTAATTAGTTACTTAGTTACTTAGTTACTTTTTAAAAACACGATTTACAACCTGAATAGGTGGTAAAGCGATAGATCTTTCAGCCCAATTCTACTTTTTCTGCATAATTCATCATACAAAATGTAATCAAATGGAAAAGTCTCTTTTTAAAACTTGTTTTATTAGTTTTAATCTTTTAACTTTATGCATCAAGCAAAAATTAAATTATATGCAACATTCTCTGACTGGAAGAAATTTGTTTAACATTTAAACCTATTTTCTGCACATTCCAGCACATAAAATAAAATATGTTTTTGTGTTTACACTCAGTCTTTCAAATAGATGCAAGTAAAACACAGCAGAAAATAAATAAAATCAAAGACTCAGCGGTCCTGTTGCTCTATTTTCACCTGTAAAGCAGGACTGGGGTAGGCGGAGGTTTACCCTGGTGCAGGTGTGCTGCAGCGGTCAGTGGAAGAATCCGCGAGTTTCTCTGTGAATTTCACATTACGTCGTAGCGCACTCGGCGCTTGTTTGGAAGCTTAGGGGTTTTTTCGCTGTAAAAAGAAGTTTTCTTCCCACGCACAACGGACACTAATGTTTTTGTCACTTTTTATGGAATCAAACTCAAAATAAGGTCAGTACTTCCACGCTTTAAACGCTGCATGCTACACTCTGTCCCGCACTCGATATATTATGATCTGCAGACAGCTGTTGTCACGAACGTCGCACCGCTTACGTCACTGTCATGAGACGTTCTCGCAAAAATCACGGTTTTAGTAACGCAGTAACGCAGCGTTCCTACGTGAAAGTAACGGTAATCTAATTACCGTTTTTGCAATAGTAATCCCTTACATTACTCGTTACTTGAAAAAAGTAATCAGATTACAGTAACGCGTTACAAGTAACGCGTTACTGCCCATCTCTGTTCATGACACAGTCAGGCCTTTATTTATATCCAGGGCAGTGTCAGTGTCTCTACCATAATTCTACATTCTATCTTAACACATTTCTAAACTCTAAAATAAGCTAAACATTTCTACAAGTATTTGAAAAATATATGAATCAAGAATTAAAAGAGCAAAAACAATAATACTGACACTCTTGGTTGTTTTGCTTTCATGTAGTTACTTATCTAAGGTGGAGAGGTTTTTTGTTTTGTTTTATTTTTTGCTTTGTTTTATTCTTTGCTTCCTGTGTACAGGAGCTGCATGCTATAAGATCTTTTGTTAAAAGGGTTGGAGTAACGAGCATATGCTTCAGCCAATACCTTTTGATTTCCCTTGTCTTGTGCTTTCTTGCTTTCTGGTAATATTTTTGTGTATTCACTGAGATATTTCAAAGCTAATCAAAAAATCAAAAATAAATGAAAAATAAATAAAAATTAAAGCTGCAAGCAGCGATATGAGGGCCCTCGCACCCCATCGTGTCGAACCACGCCCAACACCTAAAACCAGCACGTCCGATCTGATGTCACATTGATGGAATTCATGCATTTAAACACCAGCTAACATTTCATCTCATTCAATCATGATTGTAGTCGTCCCACTAGGTGGCGCTCTAACCATTACTGACAAATGGCATAACAAACATTTCCGAGCTCGAGTCTCATCACGACTGCTACGTTTGGGAGAGATTGGACATTGTGTTTTTGAGTGACAGCAGATTACTGCTTTTTGGCGAGTGATTGAAACTCCACGTGCCGCCATGACCACCCCGTTTCCCTGAACGTAAAAAGCTTCGCAATTTAACATCACAAAGGTCTTTGGATTCCACGCACTGGAGATCTTGCCAATCTGATGAAATCCCTTGGAGGAGTTCGTCAAAGTACGAGGCCTGAAAGGAGGGGAAAATGTGGCCAAAATTACACATTAATTTTGAAATGGCTGACTTCCTGTTGGATTTGGGATATTGCTCCAAGAGACTTTTTTGTACATCTTCATATCTTCCATAAGCTTACTAGGTTTCAGGCTCATAGACTAAACACAGAGCAGGGGCTGATGTTTTGAAATTTTGTAGAGGGCGCTGTGGAGCCAATTTGTAAGATTCCATAAAAATGATCACATAACAGAAAAGCCTTCATCAAATTGGAGGTGTGCGCCAAATTTCAAGACTTTTTAAACTTTCCAAGCCCCTCAAAAGCCACTTCATCTGTCATGGTGAACTGCGTGGCCACCAGGGTGCGCCGTTTAGTCTAAAGTCACAATGTTCGCACTGAAGCATCATGAGGGACTGATGGTGATATTCACTGCTTCTGAGGTGGCCACGATGAACCTGTGAAAATCAGTAAAACAAAGTGAAAGACATGACATTTCCTGTTGCCACTAGGTGGCGCTCTACGTATTCCTGATAATTGGCACATCAATCTGTTCAGGGCGGGTCTGACATCATGGCTGTAAAGTCTGGTACTGATCAGACTGGATTTCATTGAGTTATACTAATTTGTTTCTTCATGGCGAGACATCAATGTTCGCCATGCTGCTGGGGTCACACCCTTTTGCAAAAAGTCACAGTTTTCCCTGTAACCCAAGACCAACTCCTTAAGGCTTTCCTGGAGAAATTTGAGGCTGCAGATGTCACCCATCACTATACTGTACCCCAAAGTGTAAAACATGACATTTCCTGTTCCCACTAGGTGGCGCTGTCCGTGGTGTCAAATATGGCAGTTGAAATATGTTCAGGGGTGGAGCCTTATCATATGTGTGCTCTTTGGTCCACGTCGGACCATGTATGACAGAATGAGAGGCAATAATATTTTCATGGCGAGTCATCAAAATTCGCCATGGCGCCACGGCTTCACCGTATCACAAAAACTCAAAAGCTCCGCAATTTAACATGGCCCAGGTGTGTAGTTGACACTGACCAAAGATGAAGCTTATACGACCAAATCCCAAGGAGGAGTTCGAAAAAGTTCGAGGCATGGAAATGGTCAAATTAGAGCCAAAATGTCACCTTCACTTCTAAATTGCGGACTTCCTGTTGGGTTTGCGTCAATGGGCCCCCAGACTTTTTTGTTCGTCTTGGCATGATACACATGTGTGCCCGATTTCATACATGTAGCTCAAACGATGTGTTCATAGGGCTGCATTTAACAACGCATAGGTGGCGCTCTAGAGCCATTTCCCAATGCTCATATGTAAAACCATTAAAATACAAAATTTTTCACCAGACCTGACATGTGTGCAAAATTTCATGAGTTTTTGAGCATATTAAAGCCCTCAAAAAGGCAATTCATTTCAATGAAAAATAATAATAAGAAACGGAGCAGATACAACAGGGCCTTCGCACTCTCAGTGCTCGGGCCCTAATAACAGAGCCTGTGAATTAAACCTGAGCGCTGGCAGGTTTTTCTTTGCTAAACTCTGTCTCCTCCCCTCCTGCTGCATCTGAACCAGCTCTGATTCATTTCCTCATTGACAGAGTTGCTGTCAAAGCTCAGAGCAAAGTCAGTTATTTTGTAGATGTATGCGTTTATTCAAATAATGAATACACATTTAGATGTTATTTTGTGTCCTTAACCTCAGAGCATTTATCTGTTGTGAATATAAAAAAGACCAATTACAGGAAAGATTTTTTATCAGCTCAGATTAAAATCTGTCCACATCGTGACTCTGACAGTAATGCACGTGCCAGACTGCATGTTTCTTTGAACTTCTAACATTTACTGTGCATGACGTTAGCAATCAGTTTAAATCAAGCTTTTCTAATAGATAAACCTTCAGACACATCAGTTGTTTTTCTTGTAATGGGTGGAATGGAAGACAGACTGATGGTCTTTGTTCTAATGGAAAACCATCTGCCGTAGTTGGAATTTTGGAGATAAGAAAGCTGCCCAACCGTTTTGTTTATGTTAGCTAACAAGTAGCAGTGCCAGTAACTTCGTGAAGTACAAGGAGACTATAACTAAAAATTACTCAATTGTTGTTCTGTAACTGTTTGTAACAATACGTTTTAATTTCAGAAACCTTTTTATGTATTAACTGATTATCTTATGAGCTGATAATTTCTTAAAAAATATGTATATAATTTTAGAAACCAAAGATATGCTGCCCACTCCAATTCTGTCTTTTAAGCAGTAAGGAGTGTGAGATTGTTATACTGTCTTATGCCACGTTATACCTCTAATTAAAGATTGTGAAATCATGTGTAGTTTTAGGTTGATTCTCCTGACTTAGAAGAAGGTGAAATGAAATACATTGTTTATGATGCATTATATTGCTGATTCATAAGCAATACTGTTTTCAGAGAATCTCGGCCTTATTTGTCTGATAGGAGGAACAGAACTGACTGCACAGGAAGCCAAGGTCATAACTTTTTTACTGAGAAAGAATGTGGATGTTTAGGTTTTATGACTTTGGAGAGGGGCTGAAGCTATGAGAATGTGAGAACTGTATGGAATAAAGAGATTGTTGATTGAGTATTTTTATACACCGAGTGATGTTCTTCCTTCAGCCCAAAGGTCAAAAATGTGGGATGTTTAACAGGGGTTCAGGTAAATGTTCAGGTTTGTAAAGAACTTGACTGTGTGGACTTTCTGGAGAAGAGACTGTCTGAGTCAGGTGGCAGCTGGTTCATTGGATCGACAAGCTGGAGCCAGAAACTTTGAATTTTCCTTGTCTGGCTGAGAGCGGCACAATCAAATATTCTATTTTTGTTTATTCAATTTCATTCATAAAAATGCAGAAACTTGTAGATTTGTGTTACTTTATAATGTCTTTTAATGATTTTCAGATTGTCAGTTCACAATCATGCGGTGGGGGGTGGGGGTGTGTGTGTGGGGGGCTGTTTACTGAACGAATAAGTAATTATGAATTATTGTAGTCGCCTATTTGTACTGACACACTAAACAAAATTATTGACTACATTATTGATTTGTTCTAAACGTCGAAATCTCTCACATTGCAACACACCCTTGTCACTCCTAAAACTTCACCCTTCCTAAACCTCTAAATGCCATGTTGCTAAATAATTTTTGATTGGTCGACATGGTACATTCTTTCAACAATAGGAAAGGGTTTTTTGGTTTTGTCTTTGCTCACAGGCGGAGTTCGCTTTGTAGCATTTTCCTTATAAAACGCACTTTTTACAGTTTCTTTCCACAGTAAATATAACCAACGATAGTATTATAAGTAGAAAACCAAACATCGCAGATATTTTTATCATAACTCTGGTTTTACGTGGTCTATCAACACAATTTAAAAACTGGTATAAAGTTCCCACTTTTTCCGTCAGTTGTTCCGTCTGTCCTGCTCACATCTCCAATGGTTGTACACGTTGTCATTAATGTGGCTTCACTCCACATCAGCCACGTCGCTTTGCTAGCTAAAACACCAGTGTCGGCACATAAGGACGCTGTCATAGCCTGTCAACAACGTTGACTAGTTAAGTATATAAGATAAGATGACCTTTATTAGTCCCACAGGTCGGAAATTAATTTCGTTACAGCAAAAGTGGCAAGTTATGTAGCAGAAATTTAAAAAACACTGGAATGCAATAAAATAAAATACTATATACAATAAAATAAAATAGAATAGAATAATATATACAGTAGAATAAAATAGAATACAAATGCTATATACATCTGAGTAAGAAAATATAAAAGTACAACTTTGTCAGAAAAAGAATTGCACATATAGCCACTGTTCTCCTGTCACTCACCACCTCCACTGGTTCCAGAGTGGAGGTGAATACGAATGTGAATACGAATGTGGCTGGACTATAGGATAAGGTGGCATCGTTCTAATCCCATATGGGAGCAGCCAGTCACTCACTGACTAACACTGCAAAATAGAATTGTTAAAGTTTTAATTTTAATTACAATTCAGGTTAAAAAAAAAATTGTGCGCAACGCAGATTTTTTTGTGCGCAGAGACCGTGCCAGCAGTACACAATTGTGCACCCACAAAGCTTGGAGGGAACATGGATTGTAAGCATGCTTTGTTTTCAGTATCAGACCTGTTTAACTACGTTACAGAACAAAAGACTCATCATCCAAGAAGCTCTTTCTCTTTCGCTCTGTGTGTGTGTGTTAACCACCCAAATATGACTTAAGAGGACCACACTGTTTTTGGGGGACTCCGTCTAAGTTTACTTTATGGTGACATCACTCTGGTTTTAGAAGGGGGCTTCTCTTATTTTTTGACAATTTGACTTACAGCACACAGAAATGACTGCATGTGCTTGGTTTCTACTCAGGATTGAACATTTAGATAAGAAGTGGTATAGTACTTTCTAACTTGTTTTAGGCACTTTTTACTGCTGTAATGCATGGGTTCTCAGCTAATGGGGTTAGGTTAATTGGTGATTCAAAACAGCCCATCGTCGTAAATTCCAATGCAACAAGAATACAACCAGAATCAATTCACCTAATCCCAATCAAAGTGTCACAATTATCATCTGATGTGCACAACAATATCCTTTTTGGACAAGTGCATTCAGTGCGTGGAACCAGTTTCCTCCCTCAAGTGGCTTGGCTATAAGTGGAAAGGTGAGACATTTAGTGAATAGGTACAGTATATAGTAAAAAGAATTAATAGAGTTTAAGAAGTTAAGAGTAGCTGAAATGAACACTGCTCCCTTTTTAATCAGTGGGTGGTCACCAGTGTTGGGGAGTAACGGAATACATGTACCGCCGTTACGTATTTAGAATACAAAATATGAGTAACTGTATTCCGTTACAGTTACCGTTTGAAAAGGTGGTATTCAGAATACAGTTACTTTGTTGAAATAAATGGATTACACGGCGGTACTTCCCTGTTTCATATTGTCGCGGGTCAGGACTGTTTGGGTTTGTTTGACAGCTGTGTTCTGTTGTTCCAGGCGGCGTTACGGTTGCCATGGTTACAGGGTGACGCTCCCTCTCTCTCTGCGTGTTTCCTGGGTGAGAGAGCGTCTTTTGTTGTTGTTGTGCTAAGCTAAAAGGCAGAATGCTACAGGCATGGCCCTAAAGAATGTAGCTTCATGGGCAGTGTAGTCCGTGCTGCAGGAGAATGGACTACCATACCCGTTATGTGTCTGTGAGCGAGGGAGGAGAGAAAGGAAAAGTCCGAGCTGTCACGGAGCAAAACGGGAGCTGGAAGCATGTAAATATAATAATAACCACTGCAGCCAAGAAGAGTGCCTGACGAGCCCAGCTGTAAGTAAGCTATTAAGACTCAACTGTACACTGTGTTCGTGTTTTCCTCCGAAACAATAAGTTCCGTTGGAGCAGCCTTTCAACGCCTCTCTCTGTCTCCCGCAAGCAAAGTTGACCCAGACAACAAAGTAAAGCTAGTTTTCGGCTACCAGCCCGACACGGAACCCACCGTGATAGCTAGAGGTCCCTTTACTACGGTTCGGAGCATGGACCTTCAGTAACAGTAATAAATCACAGCAATAGTACATTCATGTAGTTGTAAACAGCACGATAATATATTAAGTATTCCAAAGTATTCAGAATATTGTTGCACACTTGGATTAAAATGAATTGAAACCAGTGTGGCTTTGTGAGTTCGCCTTTACTGTATCTGCAAAGATCTGCAAACATATATGTAGACATAGCACAACGTTACACACTTTTGCAGTCTCACACAACTCTTATAGGCGCACTGCCTTATGGTTAGTGGCTGGGCTTACTTACTCCCACTAGAGCTGCTCATTTTAGGGGATACTCCCTCTTGTGGTGTAACGGAGGAATAACTACCCTTCCTGCACTGTGTCATTTTTGGAGACTGGGGCACACATTATTTTACAACAATCAAAGAAAATACATATTTGAACAATCAGACCATTTAACTAACTATAATATTGTGACTAAATTATAGGGGGGTGTCCTGTTTTGTCCACGATGTCTTTCTTGTCCTTACAATATGTTACTCTCATTGAGTAACGTAACGGAATACGTTACAGAATACATTTTGGGGCATGTATTCAGTATTCTGTAATGGAATACATTTTAAAAGTAACCTTCCCAACACTGGTGGTCACGTCTAATTAACAAAATCTAGTATTGCCTCATTGGTGCAGGATGTTAGTAAAATGTTATTTACTGCTCAAATTAAAAAAGGAAACACTTACACAATAAGATGTAAAACCAAGTCAGTCACACCTCTGTGAAATCAAACTGTTCACTTAGGAAGTAACACTGATTGACAATCAATTTCACATGCTGTTGTGCAAAAAAAGTAGACAACAGGTGGAAATGATAGGCAATTCACTAGACATCCCCCATAATAAAGAAGTGGTTCTGCAGGTGGTAACCACAGACCACATCTCAGTACCTCAGTACCTATGCTTTCTGACTGATGTTTTGGTCACTTTTGAATGCTGACAGTGATTTCACTTTAGTGGTAGCATGAGACCCACACAAGTTGCTCAGGTAGTGCAGCTCATCTAGCGTGGCACATCAATGTAAGCTGTGGCAAGAAGGTTTGATGTGTCTGTCAAACCTTCTTGCCAAATTTTCCCTGCCTAAAAGAGTGTGAAAGCCTGTTACAGAAATTGAGAAATAAGGGAAATTTTAAACATAATGCTGCAGTTTTGCATGGTGGAATGGGACCACTGAAAGTGAAGAGAAGACCCAAGATTAAAGCCATAGAGGGAAAATTTTCTCATTGCTTTTACTGTCAAGGGATGTATGTTCGCAAGGACCTTTGGAGACATGTCCGCAGATGTCCTAACAAACCAAAAGATGACACAGATAAAGAACCTGGAAGAACCAAAGTACTCGGCCTGGCTTTAACTCTGGAGTCTCAGTGTTATCCGCAGGTGTCAAGTGGAGTGTGGAAGGTTCTTGCTGTTATGAAACAAGATGAGATTGCCTCAGCTGTGCGAAATGACTTTACTGTTATTCAGTTTGCTCAGTCCCTCTACAATAAACACGGACAAAACCCTACAAAGTATGATTATATACGACAGAAGCTTCGTGAAGCGGGACGTTTGTTGTTGTGTCTGCGTACAGAATTCTCAGTGCATAACATTGAAGAAACTATTAAGCCTGCTAACTTCCAGAGAGTTGTGCAAGCGGTAAAGAAAGTTTCAGGTTTTGATGAAGAGACACTGTCATACAAAAATCCAAGCCTCGCACTGAAACTGGGACATACACTGCATAAAATGTCTGACATTATCCATTGTCGAGCCCTCATGACAGAGGATGAAGCCCTAATCAAATCCATTGATGTGTTCAAGAAGTTGTATGTCTCCAAAGGCCCGAGATGGTGTCTCACCATGCCTTGAACACATTGAGTGGGGCAAAGTTTAACAAGCCATCAACATTGCCTTTTACAGAAGATGTTCGGATTCTCCATCACTACCTTCAAAAATCTGCAGAAAGTGCCTTTTGCAACTTGGAGGACAAAGCCACAGCTCAGAATTATGCCCAACTTGCACAAGTTGCACTCTCACAAATCATTGTGTTCAATCAAAGACGTTCTGGAGAGGTTTCAAAGTACCTCAAAAGTTTTGTTGAAAGAGACAAAACAGCACTCCACAGAGATGTTGCCGTGGGGCTCTCAGAAATGGAACAGAAACCCTGTAACAATTTCTGTACAGGGTGGGCCATTTATATGGATACACCATAATAACATGGGAGTGGTTGGTGATATTAAAGTCCTGTTTGTGGCACATTAGTATATGTGAGGGGGAAAACTCCTCAAGATGGGTGGTGGCCATTTAGAAGTCAGTCATCTTGGATACGACTTTTGTTTTTTCAATAGGAAGAGGGCCATGTGACACATCAAACTTATTGGTAATGTCAAAAGAAAAACAATGGTGTGCTTAGTTTCAACGTATTCATGGTAATGATAAGCTATTTAAAAATGACCTCACTGTCCTTTTAAAGACCCAAGATTGTTCTTTTTGGACCTCATAAAACACAAAGTTGTCAAATAGACAATGTCTCCAGAAAACAGAATAGAGGAGGGGTGGGCAATCTCAGTCCACGAGGGCCGATGTCCCTGCAGGTTTTAGATCTCACCTTGGGTCAACACACCTGAATCACATGATTAGTTCATTACTAGGCCTCTGGAGAACTTCAGGACATGTTGAGACGCTAATTTAGCCATTTAAATCAGCTGTGTTGGTTCGAGGACACATCTAAAACCTGCAGGGACACCGGCCCTCGTGGACCGAGATTGCCCACCCCTGGAATAGAGTCTGGTTGGTGTGTATCGGTGTATCGAGACTCCTATAGGGAGTGTATGTGGTCTGAAGTGACCCAAATTTTTTTCAGATTTCTTTTAAACACTTTAGCCTCGCTCCCTTGGCACAACACAGAAGAGCTGCCTCGTCATGCCAGGACTCTGCAGTCTACACCTACAGGCCAGTGGACACTCTTTCAATGATGAGGATGTACACATCCTGGACAGGGAGGAACGCTGGTTTGAGTGCGGAGTCAAGGAGACCATTTACGTGAAAAGGGAAAGACCATCTCTGAATCGAGCCATTGGGGGATGGCTCGAATCGAGCCATTCCCCAACTCTCTGTGAATGGTACTCATGGCCATTGATCAGTGTTCTTTGATCAGTGGGTTTTGGTCAGTGATTGTTGATCAATGGTCATGGGAATTTGCATAATTATGATTAAGGAACTGACCTCACAGCCCATTGTTCCTTCAGTGGGCTGGTTTCAGTCATTATGCAAATGTACTGTTTATAAGGTTTGGGGAAACCTGCAGTCAGCTGAGACTGAAGAAGTCACTTGGATGAGTGACGAAACGTTTCTCCCACAAAACGCTACGTCCAGATGAACAGATTCAACTTTTGGAGATTTACTTTCCTGGATGACTGAGAATGCATCAAGAAATCTCATTAGCGTTTCGGTATTTATTTGTTAATTAAGCTCAATGAGGGGCAATTCTAGGTTCAAACATTCAGGAAAACATTCATTTTTCTATGTTTGTTATTATTTCACATTTGTCTGATGCTGAACTGATGAATTCTGGGATCCTGTGGCGTATGCTTTGTTCTTGTCACGGCTGGGCCAGCAGTGTGGAGGTGAGGAGGAGGATCCAAATAGCAGTCAGTGGCGGAGGTGCGAGTGAGTTTTATTTACAGTGACACACACACTATAAATACACACACTAGGTAATCAGGAAATGGCACACAGGAGGACAGGACAGCTGGAACTAATGGGCATAACAAGACACAAACATACAAAGTAAAACAGAAACTCACAAACAGTTTTACAACACAAACTCAGGGACACGAACACAACACCGGGAGAGGACACAGGTAGGGAAAACAGAAACACTAAACACACGACTCAAACTCTAAGAACGAATACAAAACAGCAGAAACTGGAAAAATAAAACAAACTCAAAACACTGGGTCAACGACCCAGGACCATGACAGTTCTTAGTATCAGTTTGATTCATGCTACAGAGCACACACACACACACACAACCTGTCAGAGTTTCACATGCCTCTTCTTTTTCACCCATTAAAATAAATTCTATTAAATAGATTTGCTGTTGTACTTGTCTTTGCTGCAAGTCTCTGCTCACACCTTAAAAATCTTTACACCATGCTAACTATTGATATTTAACTTTTAAAATTTAGTTATTTATTTAATAACCTATTTATTATTTATTTAATAGTTAAGTAATCTTAGTTACTTCTTTGGTTTATTAATTGAACCAATAGCCTATCCAGCTTTTTCAGCCGTTTTGATTATTTTTAATTAACTTAAACCAGTAATGAAAATGAAAGATACTAGTGGAGTTTTTCCTTTGTAGACAGAACAATGAAGTAATTTCAACATACCAAGGACATCTTGTCCTTATCAACAATTCACTTACTGGAAACCAGATAAGCCATTTATCCAATACATGACATCAGCAGTCAGGGTAAGCAGTCTCACAAAAGCTTTTGTCAACATTGTCAGCCTGGCGTTTGAAATTATACTGTTAGATTTACTGTAAATGTGTGTGTGTGTGTGTGTGTGTGTGTGTGTGCGCTGTATAAGCTCTTTGGTCAGTCTACAAAAGTGCTCATATTTTTGGCGTGTTCAGCCTATTTAAAAGGAAAGCTAGCAAAAATGTTCAAAAACTTCTCACTACTCAACTTCTGTTCTCATACTTGCTCCATTAAATTCATATTTACATATGCTGAATACTCTTAGTTATTTACTGAGCTGTAGCCCTGACTTAGTCTTAACAATTTCAATAAGTTAATAATAAGTAAAAAATAAAAGTCAAAGGTGGGATCAGAATAATTGTAAATTAAACTAATTAACTAGCTAACTAATTGTAAATTGAAGGTCAACAAGTAATACTACATTACTACTCTACTCCACTGTATGCAACAAACGATGATGGTAGATGGTAAGAAATAATGCTTTGTTCATTAATCAATATTTATCAATTTATTTGTTTTTTGCTAATCGATATAAAATGGAAACTTTAACACTGACACTCCTACTGTCTGCGCACCACGGTCTCAGGAGTCTTCCAGTAATGATGACGCAGTGTTCAAGAAAACCGACTGATCAGCAGGTGTTGGTTTAATCAATTGTTTAACATAAGTTACTAAACAATGTACCCAGGTGTGAGGCGAGCCATCATCATAACACTGAAACTAAAACCTTAAGTTAACTTAACGAGCTCCCAGTTTCACTTTGTTGTTCAGGCCACAACTTAGAAGTAGTTTTTCCTTCTAAAGTCAGAAAGTAGTGGAGGTCAGTCCTTGATTCAGTGATGAGGACAGTGAGTTCACATGCCGCCACAAGACAAGGCAAAGTTAAGGTGCTGACCTAGTATGAGTAATGGTCTTGTACTTCTACAGACACTGAAGACATTCCAGTTACAATGTGACTCTTACCGATCACAGCAGGGCTTCATTCCATGGTGTTAGTAAGGTATGAAGGTTATGAGTCTGTAGGTCCTCAGTGTGACTCACTGCAGCCCTGCTCATTCTTTACATTATCATCAGTGTCTGTCTGCCCATCTGTCTGAAGCTACGTCAGAAAGATAAGGGTGGGTCCATGGAGTTTGTCATAAACAGAGGAAACAAAACTAGTTTCCATCTTGTAGATTATATTTAGAAGTCTGATGTCGCTAACGTCATTCTAAAGGAAAATCCCACTGAAGTAACATCTGGTGCAGTGAACGATCCCAGTGAAGAAAGAAAAGCAGAACTGAATCTGTCCTACAAAGGCAAACACCAGGTAACGATATGATGGAAACAAATTTTTAGCATTTTCATTAGAATAGTCTACAATTTTACAAACGCAATTTACATGTGAACAGCAAGAAAAGGCTTTCTGAGAATAAACTTTATTTTAGTGTCACAATGTAGAAGTATGAAATGTGAAAAATTAATATGTGTCTCTTATTAAAGGCCAGGGTCAGTTAAATGACAGATATTTTTTTTTATTTTTCAGTTCTGAAAATCAAAACCCACACCTGCATGTTATATGCAAATTTCCTTTGAAAAGCTAAAGGGGGAAATGAAAATTATTAATAACATTAGGAATTATTTAATACTAAATGCGTTAAAACCTTTTTGAACATTAAAGTTAAAACTTAATTCAAATGTATTTTTCTGGAAACAGGAAAATGAAGAATATCAACAGAGCTGAATGGAAGACTATAATAACTGAAACTGTTTAACTCTCTTGTTTATTATTATCGTTGTTGTTATTTTTATTATTAGTGTTGTTATTATTATTATTATTATTATTATTATTATTATTATTATTAGTGTTGTCATTGTTATTATTGTTGTTGTCGTTGTTGTCATTATTGTTAATAATATATTTTGTTAAATTCATGTGTGGTGTAGAGTGCCGTGACGAACCCAGTTCGATGGCGTCGCCTTCTGGCTCGATGCTCCGAAAGGCGCGGGAGGATGCAAATCTAAGTAAGAGAGAGTAGAGATTACTTTGTGTGATGATGAGGAAAATCTGGACCCAAAAGCAGACTTCTGAGGGAGTTGTCCCAGATGGGCTGCTTTGCCCTCTTGCTTCCCATCTACAAACTATCCCGCTGCCATTGAATCCTCTATTTTTATTTCTCTGCAGATTTCCATAAGCCGAGTGAAATATCCAACTCTGTGAAAGGCTCTCAGAACTTGCCATCAAAGAAAAAAAAAATGAAGAAGGATTTAACACAAGCAGCAAGTTCACCTGACATGAAGCCAAAAAGCAGCTTTGAAAAGTTTATACCTATTGTCACTGATGATGAAACCTACCTGTTCCAGTGCTCCTGTGCAGGTCTGTACCAGTGCAGTGTGACCGGCCTGGTGTTTGTCATGAAGGGAGAAGGAGACGTGGTTTACAGGACTGTCCCTTGGAACAGGAGGCTGCTGGCACAACACCACAAGAAGCCTGCAGGACCCCTGTTTGACATCAAATGTCAGCAGCAGTCTGTGTGTCAGCTTCATCTCCCACACTGTGAGCTCATCTCCACAGGTGGAGGTCAGTTCTTGGAGGTCGCTCATGTGAATGACGAGGGCATTGAGTGTATTACCCCTCACCAGATAACAGAAACTCACGTTGTTATAAACATCACAGGGTTTTCTTGTTATGGTATTGTCAGAGATGACACTTCTCCCCCTGGCCCAGTCCAAGCTTTGATTCTGCTCTTCTACAAACCTCGAGCTGATCCTGATCCGAGGTCTGTCCTCAGTGTGTTGTTGGTGCCGGGGAATGTAGTGATTCATCAAGTTTTGCGCACCAGGAGGGAATTAAATGGTGAAGAGATGTACATAGAGACACCTTCGAGATGTAGTCTGTTTCCAAAGCAGGTTTACACTCTGTCCACTGTTCCTGATGATGACCTGATTGTAGTTCAACCAAATGAAGCAGAGTTTCATGATGAGTATTTTAACAGCTCAGTTCCATCATTCCAGGTGATTTTCAAAAGAGTCATTACAGATGTTAACCTGAGTCTGACACACCAGGCTAGCGCCAACCGTGTCTGGGAAAGAGAGGTTTGTCTTTTGCCCAACAGAGTGAGAACATTGAGTCTCCCTCCAAATGAAAGGCTGTTAAATGTACGGAGCTCATTCATTGATAGGATATCAGGACCTGTTCTCAGCAGTCTGATGGACAAACTGCTGGAGAAAAAGGTGATAACTGATGCTGAGAGGGAGGAAGCAAACGTAATGCCAAACAGAAGCGACAAAGCTCGTTTTGTTATCGACACTGTGAGGAACAAAGGTGAACGTGCCACTTCACAGATGATTGAGTCTCTGTGTGAGCTTGACTTCTTCTTCTGTGAGCACCTTGGGCTGATTTAAGGCATCTGGTAAACCTCTATGAATTTTTTTCAGGCGTTAGTTACAACATCAATAATCAAAAGTGATCCTGTGTCACTGGAATACATATACCTGTGTATCGCAGTGACTCCATCTCTCATTCTCTCCATCTTAGTTTGATGGAAACAGGACTGCTCCAGCTCTTTTTGATCTTTAAGCAAAGTTGGATCCAGCCTTTTTCTTCAGACTGAAACTGGCTATTAATATTAATGTTACATGGTTGATAGTAATAATGAACATATAATAATAATATCTTTAGTTTAATCTGAGATTTCCTTTGACTGCGTATAGCAAGTAAAGAAATTTGCAACACCACACTAACGCCACATTTTATCTGCATGACTAGAAACAGCTTTTAACAGAATTGTTATTGTGAAATACAAGATTGTATAAAAAAGTCTACCAGTTAATCCATTATTTTTGTTTTTTTAACTCCCATAATTAAAAGCAAATGTCTGTACTTTAACATCATATTAAACACATATTTGCAACTTTAATGTGTTTCAGCTAAAAAAAGAAACTAAAATTGTTTTTGTCCGGTAATTTCCAGACGTATCTGTATGTATTTGATCTATCCTGCGTCCATCTCACCGACTGCGTTGTTTCTTAAGGAGGTTAAAAAAACAGCAGGAATTTGATCTTGTTGGCCCCAAATTATCTGATGTGATTGTTTACTGTTGTAAAGTCTTAAAATATTTTGCATTTGTTCACTTTATGATTCACTATTCACAGTAAATTTGACTTGAATCCAACTTGTTTCGAGTACTAAATGCTTTATCTGAATCAATTGCCCTGTAATTAAAAAAGAAAAAAGAAAAGAATTTTTTTTTTTTTTTTTTTTTTTGCCTGTCCTATTTGGTTCTTAAGCCGTCAGAATTGTTGTCTGAAGACCAACAAGGATACCAAATGGATTTATTCTGCCAAATGGATCATCATGGCATTGCCGTATTGGTCCATTTGATCAAACTTTGTTGTTATTATTTGTTTTATTTTCAGTTGTTACAGATGGGACAGACATGACTGGGGGATAGGAAAGGGAGAAAGAAAGAGAGGAAGGAAAAGAAAAACAGAAGGGAAAAGGGACAGTGAGAAAGGGCACTTACAAAGACAAAGAGAAAGAAAAAAAAA